>NC_086371.1:8160923-8462312 GCF_036324505.1 Eleginops maclovinus
TTCTACAGTAGTCTCTTACAATCCAAGGTGATGTCTTTTAATGTCTCGTTGTGTCAGTGCAACACCCAAAAGTAACCAGCTGAATGATACACAACAAAGAAAAGCTAAAATAATACATTTGAGATGCCGAAAACTCAATTTTCTGCCATTTCTGCCGAAAAATGACTTTGACTATGAACCAGTTATCAACACAATCGTCGATTATTTTTCTGTTGGCAAAAAAAAAAAGGTTACAGGGCATTTGGTGGGCTTAGTTGTTATTTCTGATTCTGATTCTTTATAAAGGTCCTTAGCATGAGCATTGGCCTAGTAAATCCCTACCTGACAACATTTCACACCCAATAAGGTCTAATCAGGAATATAAAAGAAGACACTTGTGAGACTTTGCAATAGTGTTTAGAAGCCTTAAAACCACCAAAGACAAAAACATACAAAACACATTCATCATGTAGGACACTGTCAAGCTGAGGGAAATGAGGCCACTGTTCTTTGGTTTGTCATGCAGAAGTTAAAGTCTGCATTGGCAGTGACTGTAGCTTTTAAATGCCTCCAACTAATATTTACAAAGCCCCTCTTCATCACCCAGTTCTAGCACCTTGACACAGCAGTGATTAAAGGTACAACGACTAATCCCTCATTAATGTCATGTCCACACTGCCCTGGGCTAACTTAGATAGGAAATCAATGTAGCTTTGCCTGAGGCAAGAACTGAGAGCTGTCCATCTCCCATGTTTAAACAGCAGCTACTCTCCATATTGAACGATTGTAAGAGAAGTAAGAGATGCAGGACATATTGACAGTAACTACATGGAGGTTTTGGTTTTAGAGACAATTTATGACACATTTATGTAAGAGATCACAGCTGAGGTGATTCAGATCATGTTAGGTTGCTGTTTGTTAATTTGATGGTAAAAGAAACAAAGCCTTCTACACCCACAATCCACTGGGAGGGAGCCAACGACTTTAATGTTTCAGGAGAAAATAAACATTTTCTCTAATTCTTCCAAACCGTTGACGGGGCTTTTTCCTTCTTGGAGCATTTAGTGTTGATTTGAATTACAAATGCACATGCACATTGCAAATATGTACTTTACCCCGAAGCTCCCTATGGCATTGTGCTGCTCTTTAAAGATTCATAAAGCATTTTCACAGCCTATCTTCCCCATGTTTAACTCCCAATAGAAATGGTAATGTATTGTTCCAAATATTCTCATTGCAAGCTTGTTAGGGAGTTAAAATTACAATCGTTGAGGCGTAAAGACATTTTACAGTTACGGTCTTTCCAATTTGAGGTTTCAGCAAAAAAAACGTAAAACAACTAAAGCTCTGAAAATGCTTAACTTTGCCAGCTCATGTAAGTCCAGCAAAGCCCTGTAGGGGAGCGGCTATGAATGGCAGTAAAGATAGCACAAGCCGGCTGAAAGGCCTCTTCAGTGGTCTTCATTCTGCCTCTGGTACACAGCTGGATCATCCTCTTAGACCCCTGTTGTTGCCTTACAGACACACAAGCACACACACATACAGTAAAGCACACACACTGAGTATGGCTGATCCAACATGGTGACCCTTTGTTATCGGCTCCTCAACAGCTTTGTTTGCGAGGATCATCTGGAAACTCCATTTGTTGTGGCCGTCTTGGAGACGCTCAAAATGGGTCAGTCAACAAACTCCCAATGCACATCATGACCCGTTGATGATTGATTAACATTTTTTTTTTTAACTGAACCATAAATTGAACAGATGGTCAGAAAGCTGAAATCTTAACATTGAAGAATCAATAACTTGTCTGTTTCAAAACAGTGAACAGCTCTGAAAATGGAGCTAATCAGTAGTAGTCAGTAATGACCAGTAACTGGATCCACCTCTCTGTTGGGGCCGGCATTTTATGCTTTTGCGTGGAACAAAAGAAATAACAGTTGAGGATACACAAATAAATGTATTTGGAAACTCTCATCAACACTTCTGGCTGTCCCGGTGACTTTATGATGTTCCTCGCACTAATCTCCTCCTGTTAAAAATCAGAAATGTGGTATAATAATTTTTATTCACTAGCTTCTGAGAGTATCTGCCAATTTAAGTGGCTCATTGCCTAAAGCTATCTGACTTGTGAAGGAATCTACAAAATGAGTCTGCCCTCACTGTATTTCATTGTATGGTCAATTATGTCTGCTGTCGACCTGAATTTGATGAGCTCTCAAAACTTTGTGTGCAGGAAATCAAAACGGAAAAAGTTTTCTGGCTGAGAGTGCCGCAAATCTGGCTCTTCTGAGCGTTTGGCTATGTATTGTATTGATATGAATCTTCTGTTGGATTTTCTAAGAGAACTGAGAGCTATCAGTGAGGATATAGGCTAGGAAATTATCTATAGGGTCTAAGATTAAGGCCTGTATGTGACTGACTAGAGTCAAAATTGTGATATTTTACGAATATAAGAAAAAAATCAACAAAGACCAGACTAAGGTATCACAACGGGATTTTAAACCAAACTCCAGCTTTAGTTCAAACTGCCAATTAAATAACTCTATATGCTTTTTTTGAGCGGCTTTGAACTCTCTGCTGCACAATTTCACACTGTGCATTACATAAGATGTGAAAAAAAGGTTTTAGACTTTATGATAATGAAAAGCATCACACATTATGAGAAGACAAGCCAGTATGAAACCCTAACGAAACAGTATAAGCTTAACGTTTTGAGTGATATTACAATTAATCTGCAGGATACAAGTATAATGTCATAAGGAGATATAGTGATAATATTATTGGAGCATCATAAAAAAAATAGCACAAAGCCGGTTAGGACCACTAATAATAATAATAATAATAATAATAATAATAATAATAATAATAATAATAATAATAATAATAATACATTTGATTTGAAGGCGCCTTTCTCGGCACTCAAGGACACCACACATGATACACACACAAATACAGTAAAGGGAATCAACAATGCAAGTAAAAAATTAAAACAATAGACGGTGACTGAGGAATTGATATCAAGTGGAATAAGCAGTTTTGAACAGATGTGTTTTGAGCTGTTTTTTAATTACAATGTCCATCTTAAGTCTCAGTAGGGATAATATAAAGCTGTTTTCGTTCCTGAATTAACCTTATGGTATACTCAATACCGCAACAGAAGCCCTGACCGTTTGATCTGGCTGTTTAATGCCCTTTCCTGCACAGCTCTCACTCTCTCCCTCCCTCTTGGCATTGGCTCTTCCCGGCAGCAGTCAGCATCTCTCCAGCAGCGGACTCAAGGACTTGTGCGACCACCTCGACGCGCAACAGAAGGCTCTCCCTCACAATACCGGACCATTCAGCGCACGGGACAACTTTCACTCGCATTACGCATGGCTCTGGCTCTGCGCAAACGCGCGACTGCAACACCGTCTTGCAAGAAACAGATTGGATTCTAAGAAATTAAAACACAGCCACACCAAGCTAAACAGACGAATTAAGGAATTTTGAAGACATTGTTATCTTTGCCCGATAATGTTCCCCACACGCAGAGCAGGATATCCTCTTGTCGCCGTGTAGTTGTATAGCATTACGTGAAGATCCAACGCGTTATCTGCAATTCATATTCTATATAGAGATGGATCTGTGGGGAGTTTATCTGTTTCACCTCATAACTTTGGGTAAGTAAATACTTGTCTTTTAATATATTGAATAAATGTTTGAACTATGTCTTCAGCAGAAAGGAAAATATCCAAGCCGCTTCAATACTAATTTGACAAATTAATCAAACACAATGAGACTGAGACTTTATTCTGTTGCATGCCAAGCTGCTTAAATACTTTGTATAGTTTAGAAAAGAACCAAGAACTGAATAGAAATCATTTTAGATGTTCGAGTAATTAACGAATGTGATTTTCATTGTCAGAGATCAGCTCTGTTGTATAGGATTGTGTAACGCAAACAAGAGCTCTACGCAAACGCGCACGGGATAAAACGTGTGCATGTGTGCGTCAGGGCGCGTGGGATCTGTGTGTGCGCATATCAAACCTGCAGAAACGCTCCTGGGCTCATTATAGTACATATTTGGCCCCCTGGTCAAGCATGTAGAAGCGCCCTGTATACAACATGTCCACATTCTAGGTGTATTAATATTCGCACAATATTTATCATATAAGATTTTTACCCTTACACCAAATATTATTTGTAATACAACTTACATTACAAGTTTTATTAAACTTGTTTATTGTTTAATCTAGTAACTCATCTCAAAAGTGACCATGCCAGCAGTAAATCAGTCCTTGCAGTGTCACTGAGCTACCTGCTCTCATGTAATTGAGCAACACTGGAATATTGATTTTTGTGGCAACAACCCATAGTCTTAAGGGGGAGAGCTGCATGTTGTTGGCTCACAGTGTCTCTTCTTCACTAATACACAAATGTGTCAATCTCAACCCTGCCTCCCAGTGCTTACCGCCATTATAATGAGGGCCATGGCACCAGAAATAATCGTTCTCCTTTTAATTAGCATTAGTTTCCTGACTAACAAAGGGAGCAATGTGTATTATATCTTGCCCTTTTATTCATTATTAAATAATTAGAGGAATGAATGGAGATGCCATTAACAAATGCTGAATGGAAATGAATGCAGTTTGCTTTTTGAATCTGCTTTTCTCTCTGTAATGATGTCTGACGGTCACACATTAATTTGGCTGGTAATAGATGATTGGAAACAGATGGGGACAGTGGTGTACTTCAGTGATATGCCTGGAAACAACTCAGGTTTCTGTCTGATCTTTATGCAAACCTGCATATTATAGTGTAAGACACAGTATTGCTCTACTCAGGATACATTACTGATAATAAACTGGATGCTGATTATAGCCAGTTTAGCCATCTGCTCAAGTTAATTAGCCAACACCAAACAGCAAAAGGTCAGAAACGGTTTGGATGACTCAAGCCATTTTTGCTGGAAGTTTCTGTGACTTTCAAGGCTGAATATGGACAGAAAACTGAGCTCCAACATTATCCAGGTCTCTTAACTGCACCAAATACCTGCGAGCCAGCACAGAGGGATGTCAAAGTCACCACAATTTCTCAGGAAAAACTCTAAAGCAACGCTCTGTGAAAGTGTGATGGGAATGTTATTACCGACTCAACCACACATTTAAAAATGATTTGTAAAAAAAAAAAATTGAAAACGGTCTTTAATTGCAGCTCTACGCGTATGGACATAATAACATTTATAACCATGGTTTATCAATGTAAAGCAACCGATACTTCTACGTTAAGCTTGCTCATTAAGAAATCCAATACATGCTGGTCTGAGATGAGACATCAACCTTGAGCAGGGATGATGTTCAGGTCCTGAAGAAAACATTCATCGAGCAGAAAGTCAGTTTATGCATTGAGGAGAGTTCAAACCACTGCCTCCACTGTTTTAAAAAATAATATAAAAATGAATCCCAGGCAAGTAGTTGACTGCCAATTTTTGATGTTATCTGCATGATGAATGTGCACCGGGGCTCCCTTTGAAATATCCACACAAAGGTTCGAAATGATCTAGAATTACGACAATTGTGCAGTGTAAGTCTTTTTTTCAGGCAATATAAGCTTGAAATGGTAACTGGGGAACCCCCAGTGACTTCACAGCCATTTTATATGAAGTTCCAATTGTAGCACAAGGTGATTGCATTTACTATTAATGTGTCGAACTGGAATCGCAAGCAATGATCTGCACTTAAACTGGTTGTAGTTGCAGTGGAAACCCAGTAGCTGCAGACAATAATATGCAAATTGTTCATTAATCTTCTAATGTTTGAGAGGTTTCCAAATGAAGCCTAGTTTGCGTTCAGATTTTTTTCACTTTAACTTATTTCCTCAATCAGAGCTTCTTTTTAACGGCATCAGTGGCCAGCTTCAACCTACCATCATGCAATATTTTTTGATTTAATGGTTTTGACATTGTGGGATATGACCTGTGTCTTTAATGGAGACAGATAAGTACTGCCAAGGATGCTATTACCTGGCATATTGGCTGGCCCCTTGTAAGGGATTTGTCATGAATCTCATTTGAAGCAGGCAGTACGAAAGGCGGACAAACAGCCCATCACATGCTCATGCTGTCTTCATGTGGGACAGATAGGTCAGTTATTCAAGTACCAGTAAAACATTGGCATTATTTGTGAGAGGACACACTGTGACCTTGACTGTTGGATGTTCACCAGACACTATTACCACATTAACCCCATGTATGGCACAAGATGAATTTGCACCATAATGCTCACTGTTGTTCAGTGTTAAATATACTTACACATCACTAAAACTAAACTAAACCAGATGATTTTACACAAAAAATTGCAATTTTTAGATACATCTCGACAGCTTAGGCAAACATTAATGGAGGTATTGACTTTCAACAGAGTTTTAGAGGTATTTTTGAGTCAAACTTATGTCTAAGAGGACTACAAATCATGGTTTTGGTAAAGTTGTGTTTAATGGGCCCCTTGGTTTTCAAATAAGTTCCAAAAGAGCAACTTTAATTTAACTTTCTATATTTCATAGAAGATTCTTTCATTTGTTACAAAGTGTAGCCTGGTCTCAGACTATCCACTTCGTTGATCTGTTCAGGGAATTACTCAGAAGTGCATATTCTCAGTTTTATTTCTATCATTGCCTGAAAATTATTTTACTCTGTAATAAACTGTTCAGGTTCACAGAAAGTAGTCAACATATACTCTCTTACTACTCTAGGCTGCAAACCAAATATTGGAAAGGTTTTAGTATAATTTTGTACAATTCAACAACACCGCACTGCATCCTCCAAAGTGATCATAAATCAATGAATCAACACTTCTCTAAAATAGTTTCCATTAAACTGAACATTATAGCCCTTATAAAACGAGAATTTATTGCAGGGCAGCTGACTGCATTATTCTTTAGCCAGGTGTACATAATAAGAAGGACCCATAAAATAAATAATAGTAACAGACTGACATTGAACTCAGCGTGGAAGCTTGCTTGAAGCCATGTAATAACTCTTACAGCCAGACCAATACTAGATATTTTTTTAAATAAATGAATGAAAACAAAAAGTAACATTTATGATAGGGATACCTTGAATGTGATATTAATTTATTGAACATTGGAAATTGAACTTGTTAGTGCTTACTGGTGGACCAACTATGTAATGAACGTTGTTTCTAAATTGCCTCAGACATATCTTTCAAATTTGTTGTAACATCTAAGCCGCGAAATATGCAGATATTTATACATCTTCAAATTAACAACTCAAATAACTGGGTTACTATTGAGTTTGTGTGTTGATACCAAAAAGCATTACAAATGTAATAGATTTTGGCATAAATAATAGCTGCAGTAAACACTTAATGCATCTGTGTTATACCTTTACTGAACTTTTTAAACATAACTGAGTATAATTATTCAAGAGTCAGATCCACAGGAAATAAAACTCTGTAAAAGGATATGAGTTTTCCATCCAAACCCATCAATATATCTGAGTAACTGGGATAAAAGCTTTAGAGACAGAATGGCAGTTACACTTTTCCTGTGGGCTGCACATGTTCTCCAGCCATTGTCAGGGCCCTTGGAAATTCCTTTGTGTTTAATTAGAGACGTTTTAAAATCGGCTGTTGAGCTGGCACATTGCCTTTCATCTGATGTCAGTCAGTCTGATTGCTCTGGCCTTTAATGGTGAAACTATTCAAATTCTAACATAGTCATCGGCCTATAATGTTGAACCATTATAACTTCAAACATTACTCAGGACTTTTATAAAGTTTCGAGAAAAAGTGGCTCACAGTTTAAAAGACTGAGGCAGGCAAGCGACATTGTCAGGCTTGAAGCGAAAGACGTAGCATTGATTAGCGGAGATGAATGTGGGTGAAAAATAAATGAGTCTGAGTTTAAAGCCCTAATCCATTACTGTAGTCGAGTGCCTCCAGTTATATTACTGTTAACTCATTACTGAATGTGTTTACATTTTGAGATTTATGTGATTGAAGTCACTGTTAGGAAGTAATGACCAACAACATGTAATGGGGAGACACTGAAAACAACCCCCGTTTATCTAACAAGTCTTAAGAGGCTTAGTGGCTTAGTTTGCCAATAAAAATAGGCTGTGAAAACCCTATTGTTTATCCATTTATTTGATTAATTTCCCATCCTTTTGCCAGCCTTCTTCAAGTGGGCAAATATTTGGAAATATAACCAAATCTGACCGTTTAAATTATAAAAACATACATGAATCAAATATATAGTCTCTTGTTGGAGCCTCAAAAGACACGTATGCTATAATACTCAAAATAAGTGGAATGAGACCTTGGTTTGTTAAGCAAATAGTACTTGTATGCCCGTGCTAATGTAAAATCATAATGTCACACAAAATGTAATTTGATAAAAACATCCATCAACAACAACATCTTCCTTTCATTTGCCTGTACACACTGAGACGCAGTGAATGCTTTAAAGCAAAAGGCACTTCTTGTTACTTTTTTAGATTTAGTCCAGGATGCACAACAGCAACCACTGACTAAGGTTTTGGCAAGAAAAGCCCACTGTGGTTGAAGCTGGAGGAACAATCAAGCTCATGGTGAGGTGCTTTGTTTTCAGGGAAAATCTTGACACTGTGGTTGTAAATTGACCTTCCCAAAAGACAGAACATTTTGTTATTTTGATAAAATCTTTTCCATGAACTGCTGAGCAAGCCCTATTTTCCCTTAGTCAACTATTTGCATTAGTTGATAAAATGTTGTGGGTTTGGCAGAATAAGAAATGCTGCAAGAAAGATGCTGCTGCTCAGTTCCTTGGAGATGTCTCAGGATTAAGTCAATTAAACTTCTGGGATGGACATAAAATATTCTCAATTACAAAGAGTATCTGTTTCACCAAACCCCCTGCCCCCCTTTCCTTTGTGTGTCGCAATATTACCCTCAATTACCATGTTACTGGTCACCATCCGAGTTCAGATCTGATACTCTGCTAAATATAAGACGATGCCCTCTATTGTACTGGGAGGTTATTTTCCAACGTAAGACGGAGGAACTGACAGTATGAGCGTCACTCAGATGAAAGAAAAAGCACCAGTGGTCATTATCTTAACTCAAGTGACAGTGATCTATTCACACAATGGCTTTCCTTTAATCTGCATAGCACACTCGTTTTTAAAACTGCCGTTGATCATCAAGTTTAGTGCTGGAGGTGAAAATGACACAGAGCGTGCATAAGTAGGGCTCCTGATCAGACTAAAAGCAGCCTCTCCCTCTCCATTAGACCTGTTAGGAAATTCAGAAAATGGCTCTGAGGTTATAGACATACAGCGGCCTCAAAGGGCCAAACAGAGGCTCATTAACTCAGAGTGTGTCAGTGGTTATTCGGAGAGAAGAGACAAGTAGGCTCGGCCCCATTGTCATACAATTTCAAACGGAGGGCTTAAGCTCAACTTCTTGTTGTGTTTCTGCGACACAGATAACGTGTTTGTATAAGTGAAGTTTGAAGCAAATTGTGGAGGACAACGTACAACAGAGGTCAATAGACATTTCAAGGTCTAGGTCCTCTTGTTAAGTGAGAAATTATAATGTCATTGCACAAAGGAATGGAATACAGCCACTGAGTGGGCATACGTTTTTTCTCCAAACACGGACAGACATCAGCAATAATCTGGAAGAAACAATGCCATTTCCAGACCTTGGTAAAATGAGTAATCCTTATAGAAATGATAAGGCCGGCAAATATGGACATTTTATAATGTGCAAGTAACACTTCTCTCTTTTCTCCCAATGTAATAACCTTTAGTCAATGTTGAACTTCTCTTGAATTAATATAGTGACTTCTCTGTTTCCTCTTTGACTTTCTGGAATTAATGATGTGCTGAAAGTGGAGCAACTTCTTAATGAACCAGTCATCTGTCCTGCTGAATTTTAACTGGAGATAGGAACGAGAGCTGCTGGTATTCTTTCAATTTTCCGCTTTCCAATATTTCTACAGTATAAAGCTACAGCATCATACAGTGGGCAGCTTTTTGGGCAGCTATGTACAGCAATATATTTTACAGAAATGGCACCATTAACTGCTTGAATAACATAATAAGCAATACTTGTATTTGTCCCACCATATCCTAATCAGTTAACTTATTTGACTCAAGTGTTAGGCAGTGTGAGTGAAAAACAGAAAATATGTTAGAGAAGTTTATAAACCCAACCACAAAGCCAGGAAAGGAGCTTAGACAATGACGCTTGCAAATGATGGATGCAGCATCCTTGTATCGTTGCGTTCCCAACAAAGGTTTCATGACAGGCAGGGATGAATGAGCTCGCTAACTGAGCATTTTGATATCTGCAGCCGTGCATATGTACCGTACTGATCTACTCTTGCTATTATTTGATTAGTGCAGCCTCAAACTTTATGGTATTTCATTACCATTTCAATGTTTGTTTACATGCACAGGGAAGTGAATTACACTGCAGTTCAGGCAGTAAATGGAATAGTTTCTTATCAGCATCCCCAGACTAGACCATATACCAGAAAAGCTATAGCACCGAGCAGTTTCTCACTGAAATTAATTTGGCATTTTTATGCCTAGAGGGGGCTCTTCAGTTAATCAAATCAGTGAAATCAGTTTGTGGCCTCATGGTAGCCACAATAAAAACGAATGACTGGAAATGCTTGTTTGCACAATATAAATTGAATTATTGTCTACACCGAGAAGTAGTATTAGTAAAACCCCGCAGCAATCCATTGACTCTCTGAGGCCATGTGTCGTCACTATTATGTTTAAACCATTTCACTCATACCATGTTCTCTAGTGGTAATGTCATTATAGTCTGCAGCCCGTCGGGAGAAGAGGCATTGGATTTTATCTCAGTGGAAATAATGTTGACTGTCCCTAACGCAATACAAATATGACTAAATATTGCAGATTTTGCAAAGCACATTTTATTATACAGAGAAAAAAAATCAACCACATGCACTTGTGGCATACAGATTTAGAATTCAAGTCTATTTTTATTGATACTAATGAGAGCAACATGTCTTTTTAGAGCGTTATCCTCTGGGGTAACAACCACCAACACCACTCATTGTATTATTCTTATATCTAGTTGCTGTTCCAAGTATACTGCACACTGTTTGATAAATTATCTCAGACAACAACGTCCTGGACTCAAATTCTGTTTTTGTGCTTGTATGTTTCCTTTCACAATCCAAATACATGGAACTAACAACATTTCCCGTTGTTATCAAAGCAAACTAACACCTAAAAGTCATCTTAAAGTAATCACTTTATCAAGCTCAATTCCGGGAGTGTTTAACATGTCTATCCATGTAAGGTTTACACAACCTTCAAGGTGTATGTAGCCTCTCTAAAATAGTGAGATTGTGTGCCATATTTTATTTCCTTCCTCCTTTGTCTGCAAGAGTTTTGTGTTGAATGCCTTTTAGACACTGACACTTAAGATAATAAATGAGTTGTCTGACTGGAATGTCTGTTATTGCAAAGAGCTTATTAATCTGATACGTCAAAGGAACAAGAGAACATTGAATAATGTAGCTGCTTTGGATTCAATACATCTATATATACTGTGTATAACCCCAGTACATTTTGTTCCACCAAGCATCTTTCTGAGGTGACCAGTCAACTTGCTGTGCTGTATAGATGTTGGAGGTTGGACTGAGAGCTGCTTGATTCCTCCAGTGTTTAAGGGAAGGAAACACGCCATTACAGAAGCAGCAGACAGGAACTGGCTGGAGGGCACCTGTCTGTGTGAGCTGCAAAGGATTTACAACACCTGCTCCATGCAGCGGAGTATGCCACCTCCATACACCAATATTTAATTAATTATTACAGGCACAGCGAATGACGCACACAACATAAACTGTGTGGACAGAAGATTCTTATTTCACTTGAATCTTAGAAGATACGTTATTGGATCTTTGTTGAGTTGTTAGTATTGCTTTGTTTTCTCAACCCTTGTGAGAAGTTAAGCTTCTCCTCTGACGGAGATTGGCAGGCTTTATTACATGTTGGTATGAGGTTGGAAACTTAAATCATCATGTTCTACACTCACAGCTTTCTTTGACACAGCAGCACCTCACATGTCTCATTAATGGCCAGTGCGTGACGAGATGTTGGCCTCGCCTGTAGAGACCTTTGGCTCTGTCACCACCCAGTAGATTCAAATCCCTTCCCCTGTCCATGCGTTGTTAGGTCCTAATTAATAGGATCAAGAGAATGCCTGCCACTAAGCGTTTGACATCTTTTTGTGAGTGATAACTGTGACACCAAAGCTGCATTCCCATGGATATTCCTCTTGAGAAGAATCACTCCCTATTAGGGCCATTGACTCTCTGCCACACCAATCCTGGGGGATTCAATATCGCTGCTGTGATAAAGAGAAGGAAGACCCTGCTCTGAAAGCTGCAGTATGTTTTAAAGTTATTTTCTGCAGTACTGTGGCATGGTAAACATATTTTCACAGCCGAAAGCATTGTGAACAAATATGTATAAACATTAACAGTTTGTTGCATTCAAACAACTTTCATGAAATCAAACCGCACGTTGCATAGTCAGTGCCTTTCTGCATTACCAATGAGTTAATAATCAGTACATTTTATAAATACATTTTTATTGGGTTTGCAGAATCTGCCATTGTCAAGCTGGATTCAAATTGCTTTCACACGCATAATATATTAAAAGAAAATGATTTATGCTTCCAGCGTAATTAATATCTGCCTAACTGATCACTTTCCTCACATCATATCACAACTGTAAGAAGTGCTAATGAACATCCTACTGCAGCTGCCCAAAAAATAAGTGTTCAACTCGCGAAACAAGGTGACCTATTGTGAAGCAGCCACAAGAAACACGATGCGTTTGTTCAAGTCGGTGCAAACTTCCGTTCTTTAAAACAAGTTGACCACAGTAATTTGGTCTTCTTGTTTGACAGTCAATCAGTTAAAGTATGCAGACGTCATATTGCGATGTAATCTGAAAGGAGAAGACGTTATTTGATGTCCTGTGAAGGTAGAGATGCCAAGAGGTTTTTGTCAACATTGCTATTTATTTTTGGATGTCTCTCTGGGGGTCGCAAACCTTTCTTTTAACTTATCTTAAATATACAGCTTGTCTGTATCTATGGAAGGAATATATTTTTGTAAAAAAAAAAAAAAAAAGATTAAGTAGTTTTTTTTTAAGATTGGGTTTTCTTTTAGACACAAGTCTTTGAATAAATGCACAGGATAAGGGCATAGTTTAAGACCTGAATACAAGTTATATACAAAGATCCTTCCTTTCTCTGTATAACATCCTCGAATGAATTAGAAAAGCATGCATTTAAAACAAAACTAATATCTCATAGAGAAAAGGCTATCAGGAAAAAGACACTGAATTGAACTGAAAAAAGGTATATTCAGTATGAATTCAATTACAAACAAACAAAACAACCTTGTGTTGACAGAAAATAGAATAAAGTGCCTAGATATACCAGGACAACTGTTATAATGCATTGTACAATGTAACAAATCTGCTAACACATCATTAAATCACACATTTTACACAAACGTCCAGCAGTTACTTTGTTCAAATGGTTCATTGGAAAGTCTATCAGATTTTATGTACTGCTATTTCTATGTATTAGAAACATCCATTAAAATATGTCACTTAGTCAGGGTCTTCAGATTATTCAGTGATAGAAAATGGGTCCCTCAAAGACACCATCACACGTTTGGTCTATGTGAGATGAAGGGAGTCTTTGAGCCAGGTTGAGGAGAAGGTGTTAAGAGGAGAACGAAGGTGTCTGTACACCATGTTTGCAGAACAAGCTGCTGCCTGAAATTACCTGTCTCAGTGCTTTTCTACCCTTTGAACCTGGGAAGAACACCTGTTCGGGGTTACAGAAACCACACATGGTGATGTTGTGCAGAACAAAAGGTCATGTAAAAGCTGATGTTGCTGTCTTCAACTCATTACAAGCTACCAGACTATTCAAGCAGAAAACAAAGGTCGCTTCAGGATGAATGTCCCGCTCGGAGTAAATCTTGAATGCTTTTTGAAAGGTTATGCATGGCGACAGAGGATAACGTGTTAAGATTATTTGAGACATTTTCTTTAAAAGCTTATCCACAGAGCATTTTCTACATCTTTGATAATTAGACTTATTTGGAAAACATTTTTATGGCATTTTCAGAGCAACCTTTCGGGGGATGACACCACTAGTCAGCTCGTCATTTTCCAGTGTGCGTATGTAGAAAAATGCTAATTAATCTTCTCAGGTCACGTTACGGGCTTTATTCTCATGTGCATACATTTTTATCTTTATTTGTCTTCAAGCCAGCCTTGAGTCTGGCATATCAGTGGGGAAGTCATTTTTTTTTTATCAAGCAGGTTAATCACATTAATGTGCCAATATACATTCAACTGAAACAGATTAACACACCACACATCCTTGAACAGGCAATTGGACGGAGACATATGTTGCATTCAGTAAGGGCTAGCCTTGACAGTCTTGGTATTCAGGGACAAAGGAAAGTAAAGAAAGCAATGTATGTGATTATCATACAAATGGCAAAGCAGCACACAATAAAAATCGAACCATGTAACCCACTGCTGGAGGATAGATCGACATGCTGTACTCAGGTATAACAGTGACGTAAATGTATTGTAACGAGTACCAATGACAAAGTGATTCAATTCCAACCATTCATCAACTATTGTTTCTTTTCCATTTGATCACCCTTACATTAATTGAGGATTAATTTCCGAGACGTATGTTGGACCCACTAATAAAAACACAGCTACAACAAGTGAATCCCTCATTGTCACCAATAGCATTACTGCAGTGCAGTTCCCTCCACATTTCTGCAAATTCATACATAACTCTGAAATTAAATTTGTTTTTGCACTGCTCTCTTACCACAAGTATTTCCTCAAGCAGCATCAGACTCCTGTCAAACCTTGGTAAACTGGTTTGTGAGTACCATGTATTTCGGCTATTTAAAAAAGAAAAGAAAAATGCATGTATTGTCAAAGAAGATGGCTTCACATAATACATGGCCCTGCACTGCTGTTTGAATGAGATTCTACGAAAGTAAAAGCCCGGTATATAGTGAAATTGAATTGCTTCTTTGTGAAATGCTTCTTTGTGGCAGTTCGAAACCAAACATATGGTCATCAAATCTAAAAAAATGAGGGAAAAATCATGTGTTTCTTTAAAGGTGCCATAGGATGCATCTATCTGGTATTTTAAATGGTTCTCAGATGTCTACAAAGAAGATATGTAACTTTGGTTGATCCCAAAAATGTCCAGATGTAGCATTACAGGCGCATTTACAACCCTACAATTTGGTCCTAGAATGAAACAAGCTGAATTGCCTTATTTGGGGGCTCTGCTCTGATTGGCTGGTGTACAAGGAGCAATCCATGGCTGCCTCAGAGCCCACAGAAGTAAGTGAAGTTTGTGAAACTGTGAGAGATGAACCATGGAAGAAGTTGGCATCCAACCTTACATATTGGAGCTTTTATCCGAGGAGGAAACCGATGAATTTGAAGAACAGCCTGTTGGTTGGAGATTGGAGAGCAACGTTACGGAGTAGTAAGTGTTAGCGTTAGTGTTTCCAGTAGCTGGTGTATGCAAATATTGGGGCTGGACTACCGTGTGTGACGTAACACACAGGGATTGTTGTGATTCGCCCGTTTTACCGCTGTGATATGCATATTCATGATTTGCAAGTGAAGGATGAAACAATGGTGTTGGAAGCTCACGGTATGTCAGTTCAATGTACCGAACTCTCCTAACTATGCCAAGGTAAATACAGTTTTCCATTCTATGGCACCTTTAACATTGAAGAAGATGTTGAAGTAGAAACCCATTAACAAGTATGAACATTAAAATAAGCATTATATACTGTCTTTACACTTTAAGATAGACCACTCATGTCTTTGTCAGTCGGAGTAGGCTGCAGAAAAAGAATTGAAAGTCTACAAAAACAAAGCAAGGACATTTTTAAACACTATAATGTGATATACTGAGAAATCTATTTCAAAACCCTTTTTTTTTTTTAAATGTTGTGGGCTGTGTTAGACACCTCTGTATTTATTTTAGAGAAGTTCTGGCAAACTATGAATGCATTAATGCTGCACAGTGAAATGTGGATAACAGTCCACCATTATGATGGCAAAAACTGGCCTTAGATGAAAGCAACTGGAATGCCGCTGGGATTACAGCACCCGTCATGTACTTGTCATTTTTTTGGATTTGTGCAGAGCTTGTCATATTAATTTTGTCATTCTAGAAATAAACAGCTTGTTACTCTGTGGCTGAACAGTTTCGGATTCCTTACCGTTACCTTCACAGAAACACAGCAAACATGGTTAATGAAGTCCTTATTCAATTATACTCTAGCCTCAAGCTATAATCCAGGCAGCCTGTTTGAATGAGCAGCTATGAATTTCAGAGCTGAAATTAATTAGGACATTGTTATGGTTTATTGCAAGTGGAAGTTAAATTGAAGTGACTGAAAAAGAAAATTGTAATCATTTTGTGCATGACATTGCTTTTGTTCTACAAACTGTGACAGAAATATCTAATGGGTTTTTGTCATTTGTCAGTAATAGATAGCTTTTTCAGTGAGACTCAGTATTTCTGTTTACAAAAAACAGTGAATGGAGGATGAACCAGGAACCGTGTCATAAACCAATGTTCAGCCGAAGATTTGAGAGAATTAAGCATAAGCTATTTTATATTTCACCTTTTAGAATTGGAATAAGAGAAAATAACATTCCAATACCACTGAATAATAACAAATGGCATAACTAAAATGCACATACAGTGGGGCAAAAAAGTATTTAGTCAGCCACCAATTGTGCAAGTTCTCCCATTTAAAAAGATGAGAGAGGCCTGTAATTTTTATCATAAGTACACTTCAACTATGAGAGACAGAATGAGAAAAAAAATCCATAAAATCACATTGTAGGATTTTTAATGAATTAATTGGTAAATTCCTCAGTAAAATAAGTATTTGGTCACCTACAAACAAGCAAGATTTCTGGCTCTCACTGACCTGTAACTTCTTCTTTAAGAGGCTCCTCTGTCCTCCACTCGTTACCTGTATTAATGGCACCTTTTTGAACTCGTTATCAGTATAAAAGACACCTGTCCACAACCTCAAACAGTCATACTCCAAACTCCACTATGGCCAAGACCAAAGAGCTGTCAAAGGAGACCAGAGACAAAATTGTAGACCTGCACCAGGCTGGGAAAACTGAATCTGCAATAGGTAAGCAGCTTGGTGTGAAGAAATCAACTGTGGGAGCAATTATTAGAAAATGGAAGACATGCAAGACCACTGCTAATCTCCCTCGATCTGGGGCTCCACGCAAGATCTCACCCCGTGGGGTCAAAATGATCACAAGAACGGTGAGCAAAATCCCAGAACCACACGGGGGGACCTAGTGAATGACCTGCAGAGAGCTGGGACCAAAGTAACAGAGGCTACCATCAGTAACACACTACGCCGCCAGGGACTTAAATCCTGCAGTTCCAGACGTGTCCCTCTGCTTAAGCCAGTACATGTCCAGGCCCGTCTGAAGTTTGCTAGAGGGCATTTGGATGATCCAGAAGAGGATTGGGAGAATGTCATATGGTCAGATGAAACCAAAATAGAAATTTTGGTAAAAACTCAACTCGTCGTGTTTGGAGGAGAAAGAATGCAGAGTTGCATCCAAAGAACACCATACCTACTGTGAAGCATGGGGGTGGAAACATCATGCTTTGGGGCTGTTTTTCTGCAAAGGGACCAGGACGACTGATCCGTGTAAAGGAAAGAATGAATGGGGCCATGTATCGTGAGATTTTGAGTGAAAACCTCCTTCCATCAGCAAGGGCACTGAAGATGAAGCGTGGCTGGGTCTTTCAGCATGACAATGATCCCAAACACACCGCCAGGGCAACGAAGGAGTGGCTTCGTAAGAAGCATTTCAAGGTCCTGGAGTGGCCTAGCCAGTCTCCAGATCTCAACCCCATAGAAAATCTTTGGAGGGAGTTGAAAGTCTGTGTTTCCCAGCGACAGCCCCAATACATCACTGCTTTAGAGGAGATCTGCATGGAGGAATGGGCCAAAATACCAGCAACAGTGTGTGAAAACCTTGTGAAGACTTACAGAAAACGTTTGACCTCTGTCATTGCCAACAAAGGGTATATAACAAAGTATTGAGATGAACTTTTGTTATTGACCAAATACTTATTTTCCACAATAATTTGAAATAAATTCTTTAAAAATCCTACAATGTGATTTTCTGGATTTTTTTTTCTCATTTTGTCTCTCATAGTTGAGGTATACCTATGATAAAAATTACAGGCCTCTCTCATCTTTTTAAATGGGAGAACTTGCACAATTGGTGGCTGACTAAATACTTTTTTGCCCCACTGTACATCATTAAATAAGTATTAAACACCTATTCAGAGCTTCTTCACAAGAATGCAAGGCCACATGCTATGGTATGAATCACACATGCTAATGAGAGGAAGCTTTACTGTCTATATTCTTAGTATTTTTTTATAGCTGCTCAACACTTCAGCTTCTGACTGTGAATTTCATCTATCACCAACAGTGTAAGCATAACTGACAGCCCTGAAGTTGACAAATAGGTAGCTGGGTTTTTTGAGGAATGACTTCCACATATCCTTTGCAATCGTATTCAGAACAAGTCCCACTATGCCAGAAAAGTTCACAAGAAATAACACAAACCTGTGTTAATTGAGGGCTTTGTTCCATTTAAACTCAAGGCCATGCCTTTTGGTGTCTCTTATCCCTTTGTGTCCTTTCATCCGAGACTTTTAACAACTGAATCACAAAGACGCAGAGTAAATTAGCTACCGAAGATCATTGTTGTAGTCCCATGGGCAGCACATGATTGACAGAGTCCTGTGCTCTGGAGTCTCCCTTAATAGGTTAACATCTGGTCATCCTGACCCACATTTCACTTTTTGTCACCTCAGTGTGGGCTTTGGGTGAATAATAATTCCCCCGCACTGATCCTCTTGTACAAAGTGCTAAAGTGTAAAGACACCGATTACAGATCATGGAGGCAAATAGAGACACAAAATCAAACTGAGATGACAGGCAGAGCTGCTTTAAAGGCCATGCAACACTTTGAGGTAATTTACAGCTAAAGCTAACTAGACAATTGTTTCACATCACTGGTGTGGTGTGCATCTGGACCCATAAAATTGAAAAACACATTAAAAGTTGTCAAATTTATTACCTGAAAAAAAAAACAACGGGGCAAAGGAAAATGCCATGTTGCAACTCTTCATTGCATAGGAGGTAATCAGCTGAAAAGCCCCATCTTCCTTATTCATGTGTGAGCTCCTGCCATTGGCTGCTTCTGCTGCATTACAACCCAACAGCCGGCTCTCAAGGACTGGAGGCATGCTGGGAGTCTGAGAAACACAGGGGACCCCGCTGTTAAAGAGTCTCATCAGTAAAAGTGCCCATCAATCATCGTATTGGAATGCATGGACCCTCCCCACGCCTGTAATGACTCTTGAGTGACAGCCACAGCTGGCAGGTATTACGGACTTGCCACAACATCAGACCCGACAGAAGGTTCACACTTAATCACTTTGTTAAGCAGCACTGCTACTGTTCCCTAAATATTTTCCTTTCATGCGTTAGCTCTGGGCAAAGGCCACAAGGAACACAATTGTTCCTGAGATATGAGCTTCTACCTGTATTTTAAAAGCATATTCCAGCGATTGTAGAATAAACATCTGTGAGAGGAATGAATAAACTCTGTTTGAACCCACTCATTTGTTATTCAACTGCTAAGACATACGTTGGCAAAGAGACTTCATTAAAATGTTAAGAAGAGTTTTGATTCTGGTTGTGATATCTTTTACATTTTGGGAGCAATTTAAGTGCTTTAACATCCATTTTGAGACTCCATACCTGTGTCATGTGATAAGAGTGTTTCTTTTTTATATCTACTATATAACTATTATCAGGCCCACATTTTAAAATAACCAAGCCCATAAAATATCTTCAATTTAAAGTGGCCCTATTATCTGATTGGTTTGCTCTGTTGTGATTGGTCAATCACTTAGAGATGTCCCGCCCTTTAGCCTATCACACGGGTTGGGCCGCTAGCCTATAGAAGTGCGAGTGTTACATAGTGATGTCAATATGTCACAAAAGTAAACATAGGATACCATCGAGGGGTTTCAGGCAAGGGGGGGAGATTGTGTGAGAGAAACTCCCTCTGGAGGGAACTCTTGGATTTTAGCCTTTGCAGACCATGCACATACCTATAACACACAAAAGGAAAGGGAAAACCCCAAAAAGCTAAATAGAGCCCCTTTAAAGCTACAAACCTGTTCTCTTTCGACATATAAACATTTAACTAACAGAAGATATAGTTCATGAGATCCAAGTCTTATGTTAAGCTCTCATTCATTGCCATATAATACAAACTGCAGGAAAGTTAACCTAACTTTGAACTAAGTTATATCTAAATATGATGTTGTATTGTTTACCTTGGTACCATAACTCAAAAGGACAGGTGTTGTACAAGGCCGCACAGTGAGAATATATCCATCAGTAGACTGGTGAGATGAGTAATAGCAATGTAACAAGGTTGGTGCCTGTTCTGATTCCATTATAAAATAAAAATACGATTGGCAGGCACCTTGCAATGTGACAGAAATGTTTTCCTTGATAATAATGTTTAGTATTTTTACTGTGTTGTACCCTCTATATTTGAAAAGACCCATCATTTGTAAGCCCTGATGGCTGGCACAAGCCCTGCTCAGTGCTACAGACTGCCAGCACTGCCACACTGAAAAACATGATGCGTCACCCTCGCCCCCTCTCAAAGCAAAGGACGATATGCTGATAAGTTAATTGCAACCATTACATACCAACAGTGGATGCACTCATAATGTCACAATTTTCAAGTGAAGATAAAGCAGTCTTTGTTGTGTCACATTGAGACTGAACTTGACAAGCATTTACACCAAAATGCATATTGGTGCACAAACGTGGAGAGAGGGGACTGCAGGATTGTCTGTGCTAATTTTTGACACACACACAAGTACTGGAACATATCTCTCCAGCAGATCAGCGAGCGATGAAGTACAGGCTACTTTTAATGCAATACATTTGTAGATATTTCCAATAACTACTCCTTTCAACAAAACATTAACCACATACACACATACAAACCAATCTCTATTTGATTTCCACTTTCATTTCCGAGTTTATCATCAAATACAGAATAGTGTTTGTATGTTTATGACTGCAGGATGCTTCACATTCTTACATTTTTAGAAAACAGCCTGTAATAGACTATTATGTAGAATAAAATGTATGTTCTTTCGCAAAAATTCCCCAAATCATTTGTTGCTGATTTTAAAATATTATTTTGCTTAGTCTGCTTTAGGTTTTAGATTAAATAAGACCTTGCTCGGGATCTGGACAAATTTTTATGGAAAAGTATTACTTATTTTTAGGATAAGCAAAGAATTTTATCAAACTTTCTGAGTTAATAATTAAGAATATATTGACGACTGATGATTTATTAAAAATAGAAAGACAGAGAGTTGCAGCCCTAATCTTCTTGCAAAAGGAATGAATACATGTGCAAATCATGGTTTATGAAATAGGTAGATGGAAAAAAACGAATTGCATTTTTACCGTATTAAAACACAACTTTTTTCGATGGCAACTGAACGTCAAAGTAGTATAGATGAGGCAGTTTGTTTGTTTTTGTGTTCCAGCGTGAACGTATATCCTCACAGAAATTCATTCAGCCATCTCAGTGTGGATGTACCTAGATGCAGGATGCAGACAGCGTTAGCATCTGCTAAACTAAACCTAAGGAGGTGTTCCTAACGGTTGCTTCTTGATATCAATGCACTGCTTGATACATTTTCACAGCTGGGTGAACTATTTTGTATTGTCAGGTTGAGATTTGATACCTGGAACAGTAGATTGTCCCCCTCCAATTTTGTGAAGCCAGTCAAGTAAGACTTTTCCAACAGAGCATTTGTCCTGTAGTCTTTCGTAAGGCTCAAAAGGAACCAATTAAGCTGTGGTTTTGTTGTCTGCTCATGTGTGTGTTTCCATGTGTCGGGTGACGGGTGGTGTTGTGCCGGACTAAATTTTGGCAGTTGGCCCACTTGGCTTTAAGACTTTTTCAGGCTGCCAGTAATATATGCCTCAGGTGGGTCAGAAAGCCTTCAGAAACCACCTAAGGAGGAGCACAGAACACACAGTGGAGTTAGTTTCACTTCAGTTACAATAACAGAGAGAGAACACAATGGGGTGATGATGGCTGACATTTCCAGGCAGGCTTTTTTTCAGGATAGGTTACATTTTTGTGTTAACACCAGTGAAACATCTGTTTTTTAAGTTGCCCAGAACATTTTCAACTTTTACCTAATATTGGTTTTGGCAAGAGCTGGTCCGTCTTCGTTTTCTTGTGAGCAAACCAGGAGCCTGATGCATTATACTCTGCATTTTTTTCAAAGCTACAACTGCACACAATCTATGGATAATTCAGTGAAAAGAAAGAAGAACCATAGTTTTTCAAGATCCTTCTCCAGCAGCAAAGCATTGGTACTCTGATGATTACGCATGGCTGTGGCTATTCACAGCACACACAAGTCTTAATATATCACACAGGCACCTTCAAATAGTCAGACAGCGATCATCATCAAACAGTAAATAGGCAATGATGATGATTTGACGAGGATGATTTAGTTTATAGCTCATCTGCTGAAATGAGTTTACAAAGTGTTTGACAAACACAAAGGAAATAAAAGGATGTTGCGATTAAAAAAAGCAATAAAGTTGAGAACACAAAAAGCAATTTAAAGTTTAGAAATCTGCCTTTGGCAATGATATAGTATGCGTGAAACAACCCAGGAGAATAATATCGTATTTTACATTCCATCTCTCAGTTTATTAATTTTCAATCTACCTGATCAGTCAACCTTTAAAAAAAAAAAACATACCTGTATGTATATAAACATGGAGGAGCTCTGTATATCTGAAGTATGCAAATGTTTGCTTCTACTATAGCCATGAAAGCACCATATCTCTAATGGTTTGCAATGTCGGTTGTTCGGACCATTTTGATCCAGCCTGAAATATGTCAACAACTATTAGATGGATTGCCATGAATCTTTGTATGGATATTCATCTTGCCGAATCCTTTTTATTTCCTTATTTTATTGCCTCACTCATTATCTAGTGCCACAAGAGGTCATTGTCTTACCATATACTTTGAAATACCTCAACAATGGGTTGGCACAAAAGTAAGGGTTACCACATGATGTGTCCCAAGACATTCTTTGTCCCACCAAGAGGTTCACATTTATGGTTCTGGAGAGAAATATTTCCACAATTATTCGAAAGGGTGTCATATGGTACAAGCATTGCTTTTTCAGTCCAATACTTTGGTTTATATCTAATTACCAAGCCTCAATTAAACATTGTGTTTAGTGCTTATTAGCAGGCTAGCACTGAGCTGAGTACATGGTAAACATACCTCCTAATATCAGCATACTTATACCCCATAGCGAGGCCTTCAAGTCCTTCCCCCTAACCATTCATAGCTGGAAAAGGCTCTGGTCCTTTCATTTAAGCGATAGACTGTACAAAGTAAAGTCAAAATCGCAGTTGCAATTACAGATTCTGTCTGTCAAGAAACTCCTCTTGCATTTTTATTCTCATCTTAGGTAATGAGAACACTTCATCCGGGCAGTGTTATCGCCTCCTGTGACAGGAGTGTCAAAAGCTCTTGCAAGTGTCGGAGGAGGTTTATTATATACTCTATAATTATATTTATTCTCCTTTAAATACCAAACTTCTTAACCTCCCTGTGCACACATGCCCACTTAAGGGCAAAACTGTTTGTCCAAAGGATAATACAACAAGAACACAAACGTTACTAGTCAGCTCGTACTTTGAACATCCAAACAAACTTTAAAGCTATAGGTGCCAGAGTTAGTTTTACAGCATCTAGTCTTGGGATCAAACTGACATTAGGTGCTTACATGAAGCAGCAATTCGAGTCATGAATAACAACCACCATCTTTCGTGAATTCAGATATAATCTTTTGTTTACAATTCGCTCCCTTCAGAGAGCAGCCCCTGCATTACAGGATCACTCGTGTGTGTGTGAGGGTTTTCAAACAACACAGTTAGAATGTGAAACATGCCTGTGTTAACACACGGTGAGAACAAGGAAACATCACGCCCGTGCCACCAGTAAACGAGAGTGATTCGTTATAAGCATATTTATCAAAGTAAGTGCCTCGGTGATGAGACGTATACGCACATGTAGTGAAATTAACAAGAGGCAGCTGAGGAGTTGAAGCTGTGACAGTGAATTTATTATAATACATTACACTGAATGCAGAGTAGCAGACATATGCAATATGATTTGTTTAGAGGAGTTGAGCGTGCAGAACCGCTTGCCACTGGCTGACATAATGTACATTTGTTATTTACTTAAATATCACTTGTTCACTGCATTGCAGCATTTGTGTCCATGTCTGGAAACGGGGAAAGCTTTAGGATTGTCTTCTTACAAACTGGAGGACCATCTCATCCAAAGCTCCTCAGAGGGAGGCATCGATTACAGATAGGGTTGGTTTTTGGTGGAGGACGGGAGATGGCTATCAGGGAAGTAATTTGTTTATAGTCTAGACCCGATGCTATCTCAGAGACGTGAGACGTCCCTTCGAGAAAAACAGGTTGTTTTGTTGCTTTAATGGACATCTCAAATCAAAATACATGGTTGTGTGTAAGTGTGACTTTGTGGTGTTCCATACTGGTTTTTGACAAATTTAAAGACATTTTAATCAACATATGTGATTAACCTGTTCCATGTTTACCTGGTGCAGCCTGAAGTTAACACAGTTGCTTTAGGTAGCAAAACCCCCTAAGTCATAGATTAGTAGAGCATTTAATTTGTGCCTGTTTGGTGTCGACCAGTATTAAATGACTTCTAATCATCAATCAGTCTTTAAAATATATTCCTACTTCAAACCCTTCTTGTTTGCTATTGAGCATTCCTCCATCACCTGAACATCCTTGGTTCCTGCTTCTTACTAACCTCTTTTGATGGTATTTCCTGCCTTATGCTTTTAGGCTCTGCATATTGTATACTAAGTTGATATGTGTTTGCTACATACTGTATCTATTATTTGCCCAAAAAATCTCAGAGTAAGCTTTTGTTAAAATTCTTTGCAAACAGCAACCGATGGACAGAGATGTTTGAAAAGTTCAAAAGCATACAACGTTTTATCAACCACATAAAAGTTACTTAACACACTCAGATAAAAATGAAAATGCTTCTCTTTTTAATACTTTGAAGTTGAATTACAGGCATTTTTCTAGGTCTTTGTGCACTATTTGTTTGATGTCCAACATGAATTGTAAGTGGATCTGACATTGCTTTATTTTAAATATAGATGGATATGTTGCAGTCTCATTTGCCAAATTCAATCTACTCTGCTTTGATGTCTGAAATTGCATTCCCATAAAAGGAAAATGCTGTTGTCTTATATTGAATATCAGACAGTAACTATTTATAACTGAAAAACACAGGCTAGATCTCTAAAATAAGATGATTCATTCAGTGGTAAAAACGATATTAATTTATGCTATAAAAAGCTGTGACTTGTAAGACCAACAATAGGACACATAATAACCTCATTTACTTTCACAATATAAGGAGCTTGACTGTTATTCCAATGGTGTCCAAGTGTACTACAATATAACACTAATTGATTGCGACCAATAGGAATGTAATAAAGAATAAGACCAAATGTAAGATTAACTTGGTTTATTATTAACTTCTAACCCTTTACATTTAATTGGTTTTGATGTGGGAATTAAATGCTGAGGCACATTTACCGGCCTAAACGTCCTTCTACTTCAACAAAATGTATGTTGGCTCAAGGTAATATTTCACAAGAATACACCTGAATTAGAGTAATGTAATTAGTGATAAAAAAAACTAATTAACCGATGAATAGTAGTGTTCCAAGTAATATGAAGGGGGAAAAAAAGTCTGATGCAAGGTCAAGGTCACTGTAACAAAAATGGCAATGTCTCAAGAATTTGTGCTGTTTAGGACAATTCAACACAAAGGTTTAAGAGGAAAAAATCCCAAAGCGAGGACATTTTGTTTGGACAGACATGAATGACAACGTTGACTGGTTGTCAAAGTCAATTCTAGTCTGAAATTGAAAAAGGTACGAGTAAGAAAAGTTAGTGCAATCATTTTTCAACACACACAACACGGCTTGTGTTTCCCTCCCGAACCCCCGTGTTAGACAGCCATCGACGCTGGAGCCTCGCTTACAATTTTAAGGAAAACTGAAACAAAGGTGATATTCATTAAATGCACCAACTCATAACCATTTCCCAGCCTCATTGCTTTGTAGGCATATAGGAGTTAGGTAACAACCCAGATGACTTCATTAAGTTTCATTTTCCATTTTATCTCCCCTGAAGTGGACCATTAAGTCGGTGCGCGAGGGTAACTGATCAGCTAATCTGCCTGTGATTTATGTGGCAGGGAAACTGAGGACTTAACTGAGCCTCAGACCACATTGATTACTGACATGGTTAATTGGCTAAACCCACTGGTACATTGAGACAGGCTTATTGGAAATGTCAAATCAAGCACCTCATTTGCATTCATGATGTATGGTGTCTATTCCAGCTTCTGCCCAGGCAGCACGAACTGCCACACATAGCAGGAAGGGCCTGGGAACTCTGCCTTGAATTTGCAACTGACCATCTGGCCTTGGTCGGAGTTTGGCGTTGGTACATTTTTTTTCCCCACATAATCATCCAAACGTTTGAATTGGATGCACATAAGTTACACGTGCTGAATATACGATGAGGACCTCAAAAACTCCTGATGTGAGTGAGACTGAATTCCCCGATGGGGTTTAAGTCACGATCCGGCTTTAAAGAGACATATGCAGATGATTGAACATTTTAGATTCTTTTTTGTATGTCGGTTCATTACATTCATGCTGTGTGTGTGTGTGTGTGTGTGTGTGTGTGTGTGTGTGTGTGTGTGTGTGTGTGTGTGTGGGAGGGGGGGGGGGTGTTTTGTGTTTATTGGAGATCAAAACAGTAGCTGAGACAATTTGGCCAACAAAATCCTGTAAAATACCTATGAGAGCAGATGAAAGCAGCATGAAATTGAATATTTTTTTATATAAGCAGATGGGGTAAAAGACATTACCAGAGAAAACAAAGGTGGTATGAATTTAAAAAGTTCGAGTTGTAGGATTGTCTTGGCAAATTGCGCTTGTTTAATATATTTTTGGAATAAACTGGGGGGGAAAAACAATACAAACACACAAGGCGTAAAAAAACACCTAATGAGGAGTATTGGTCTACCATGAATCCTCTAGAGTACTGGATGATGGTCAGGTTTATTACAGAAAAAGTCATCAGTGGCTAAAATGAGGAGATGCTTTTCAACATTTAACAAAAACCATCATCTTTACTTAACTAAGTGCTTATTGCCCAAGCCAGACCACAGCTCTAACTCTTGATGCACTCTTTTAGTTTGAAGTGCTTTGTGCACACAAACAAACAATGTAATTGAATATCATCAAGAAAGCAATCACATTTAGATTCAAACACTAGATACACAGAAGGCTGAGCATTTTATTACTTTGAATGAATTGTTTATTAATTAGCCTCCAAGTGTCAACTGTTTGCAGCATAAGAACAAAGAGCCAGAACACAATCTAATTCAGTCAGAATGGATTTCCATTTTCCATTTGCGCTTCACCTACAAGTAAGTAGTGCAGGTGCACATTACCACATTAATTACCTGCCACTCGAGGTTAGCCAGCTCCCAGCTCCCACCTCACCAGTTGTTATTTTGATAAAATATAGAGATAGCGTTCATTAAACAGACATGTCATACATGGGCTCTTCACCACAGCAACGGATAAATACCTTTGATTCTCTCACTCATTAATGATGTCTGTATTTCCTGTATGACACACACCTGTTATTCAAGTTATCTGGCTCGCTGAATAGACTTGACTCATTCAGAAAAATAGAATGTGCCAAAGCAAGGACAAGGTAATTCAGCCTTCTGGCTAAGTTATGAGACAATGGATAGCCACAAAACATGTTATTCATGGTAATGAATTCCGCCAAAGTTATAATCACCTCAATAGAGGTAAGGTGAAAAGAGACAGAGATTTAAAGCACATGTTTTCATAGTTTTAATGCTTTAATAAAGAAAATCTAAAATTTTGATAGACATGCTAAATGTGTAAGAAGTACCAGAGAGAAAGAGCTGTCTGCTTTATACTATGGTCGGTCTTTGGATGCAAAGCCTGTTTTTTGGGGCAATTTTTTGACATACAAATTCAGAAATATAGGGCGTTACCAATTGTTGGCTGACACTGGCTGGTTGGAAAATGTTTACATATTGCCCAGTCTTAATCTACTAATCAAACGGGATGGTGGTTTTATTACCAGCTCTTACTGTCCACACTACAAGTTTCCTTGATAAGACATTAAACACTTAATTGCTCCCAATGGTCAAGCCAGCACATTGCATAGTAGTTCCTTACCATGCAATTTTGTACTGTGTCTGAATGGTTAAATATAAATTCAGCAATTTACGACTCATCGCTGTCTTAGTTTAGCATGCACATTTTTCTCATAAGCATTCACCACAAAGCCCAGCTGAGGCTGACAGAAATGTAGTCAGTTCTGCATGGCATTAGAGCTGTAGAGCTGTATATGAGACATTTAAACTTTGACCTGATGAAAAAACACAAATGTCAACTTCATGGTGGCACTAGATAAAAAGTCAGGGGATCACCAAAGTCATGAGGATTCATTCTCTGCGGATCATTAATGTCCGATGTCACAAGAGCAATGAGATGCATAAAAAACCTTCATTAAAATGTCACTGAAAATAATCCAACCTGTGCTTTATAACATTTAACTCTCAAAATGCCTTTACATACCATTGGGATTTCCCCCCTAATCTCTCTACTCTTTGTTGTGCTCTGATTTTCTCTCTCACAGCTTTGTTAGATGCTATACTGGCCGGCAAAGACTGCTTGGTGGCTGGAGACTCATGCTCGAGTGATGAGGCTTGTAGTCCACGTCTGCGGACTTTGCGCCAGTGTGTGGCGGGCAATGGCAGCGTGAAATTGGGCCCCGGTGCCAGGAGCCAGTGTGCCAATGCAGTGTCGGCTCTGCTGTCCAGCCCCTTACATGGCTGCCAGTGCAAACGGGGCATGAAGAAAGAGAAGAACTGCCTCAGCATCTACTGGAGCCTTCATCAGTCCATCATACATGGTCAGTGTTTAGAGGAAAGCAGTGGTCCTTTAAACGTGTACAAATCTGAGCTTTGTTTGGCTCTCATTTGGTAGCTGGAGAACCAAAGGTCATTTCAAACTGTACAGAAGACTTAATATTAGACTCTGTATAAATGTTAATTTAGTCGATTGGAGTGGCTGAATGATAACATGTGATAATTATAATTTTATATACAACCAAATGAATTGACAAGATTCATGCACATTTTTCTACCTGTTTCTATTTTCTTATAGGGCTCAACCTGGTGGAGAGTTATCCCTATGAGACCGTGCACAGAGATTACAACTACGTCCGCTTGGCCTCCATTACAGCTGGCAAGTTCACTGACCTTCATTAAGTTTCACCTTATTTTATACAATTTTAACCTTTGAAGATGTATTGTTCTTGCACAAATACATGACTCGGCTGAATTTACCCCTGAAAGCATGCCCAGGACAATTAGAGGTCACTTCTGTTCTTAAGACACAGTAACAACAGAATTGCTATTCATCATACAACTCCAGCATCCAGAACGATGTTGTTGTCTTGTTGTTTTTGGATTCATTTTCCAGAATGAGGTGAAATAACACATACGATGGCTGTCAATGTTACCCTTGTGAAGTCAATTTTATACAACCTACCTTTGATAATAAATTAGCCAAGAATCTAATTTAGCGATGCAAATCTTAAAATGTAATAAAACAAGTCAAAACTTTGAAAAGCAGGTTCATTCTGTGAATAAAAAAAGGTTGAACCAACTGTTAAATAACAACAGAATCAACTACAGATATGCCAGGAGTAGATATGCCTCATTTACATGTTCATCATCTGAAAGGTTTACTAAAGGCTACGGATTTAAGTAGAAGGTAGAAGTAGTAACACATTGGTTGAAGGTAAAAATGAGAGTAAACATTTGTAAATGCTAATATTATGTAATCTGTTGCAATGCAGGCCAATCTGGTCCTGTTGACTTTCTACAGTAACACAGTAGAGTTCCACTAGTCATAGTCGAACACAAACAATGTCCAGAGAACTGTTCTGCCAAAAGCTACCATCCGCCAAAAGAAAGTACATTTTTGTCATCATATTTACTACCAAAAAAGGGGTGTATTTATTTATAAAACTATAAATCCGACAACAAAACTAAAACACACTGCAGAAAAACTGATGACTCATCTCTGAAACTCAAATGGCTCAATGAGGTCAGCTTGTTGCTCATTTCCCAGGCTGGAGGTATACAAAAGGTCCATTGAGAAGTTGTCATGAGGAGCAGGGTTCACCCTCACACCAAACATGACCCCTCACAAATACAGGCGTGTTTTATTCACTGATGCAATAAAGGACAGGAAGCGGGGTTGATGTTTCTTACAGATCACATAACGCTAGCATTACTCCAGTTACACTTGATCTCAGATGGGACTGTTACGATACTCAGATATCAACAGTTTGGGGCATTTTCCTGAATTTTATTTAGGTCAGTTTATTATTTAGAGACATTTGTTTCCTTTTATGTCTCTATTTGAAAGTAATAGTGGAAAGAAAAGGAAAAAGTGGGGAAAGAAAACACAAGGCTTCGAACCAGGACAGAACAGAGAAGAGGAGAGCAGAGATAAATTTGCAACATAGCTGAATTCCTTAATGCAAACAATACTTAAAATATGGCATGTAGGCGTAGTGTTCTAGTGCACGATGCCTGCTTTTATTATCATTTTAATCAGGATGATGGAGAGGCATAAACCTGGTTCCTGCAGAGGCGCTAACATTATGCAAAGAAGCAAGCTGGATTATACTTGTGTCATTATATTCAATGTAATTCAAGAAACTGTTCTCTTTTCATAACATAAGAATGAGATTCCATACTCCTCCCCTAACACTTGTTTTGTTATTCTGGTCCTCGGGAAATGAGCCACATTGCTTATTCACGGACATTTCCACCTCGCAGCGGATCTTAAATTCTGAACGATCCATCTCAACTTTTGAAAGATTACATCTCAGCATGTTGAATAAATAAAATCAGTGCAAACTGAAGGTCTCACACGTTGTTTATATACCCACAAAACCTTTTTGCTCAGTTGGTATTATATTTCCACTGATATCTACGCTTTTCTTTGACCTTACTTCTATCCATAGACTCAGATGTTGGCATGACAACGGTGAATCGCTGCCTGGACGCAGCCAAGGCTTGCAATGTGGACGACTTGTGCCAGAAGCTCCGCACAGAATATGTGTCCGCTTGTATCAAACCCACTGCCAAGTCGGGCTTGTGCAACCGGCCTAAATGCAATAAGGCTCTGCGCCGGTTCTTCGACCGAGTCCCTGCCGACTACACACACGAACTGCTCTTCTGCCCCTGTACGGACACAGCATGTGCAGAGCGTCGGAGGCAGACTATAGTTCCCAGTTGTTCTTATGAAAGCGCAGAAAAACCCAACTGCATTACACAGATGAGGATCTGCAATGCTGACTATGTGTGCAGGTAAGGAGATAAATGGATAATAGACTCCCATTCATTTTATGTCTTTCTCTCAGGTCTATAACAGGTATTAAAGTAATTTCTCACCTGGTCTCTTATGGATACGAAAACATACTGCCGTAATATGATCAAATTCCCCAGTTTTGTTTTGCTTTAATGAACAAATACTTTCCCAGAGTATCCAAAATCAACAAATCCAATGTTTATCATTCGAGGTCTATTCAAGTACTCCTTGGATATAGATTTCAAATATTCTCACACCACATATTTTGGCCAGTGCTGTTCAGTATTATGTCTCTTTGAAACCAAATAAACAGCCATTCAATCAACAAAATGGCCTGCTGTTTTACCCTAAAGCTTTCTACCTCCATTGGTTAGAACACCCCAGAGAGCCTGTTGGAATAACACATTAAATATTTAGCACAGATAAAGAGCCAGATGGATCTGAGTTATCGCTCATTGCTATCTCTGGTCATGGCCATTATTTTTCACAGCCCCATTACACTCAGAGGGCTTTGCTAATGATCCCAGGTCTGGGGGATGAAATATATTACACTTTCTATCACTTTACACATTACAGTCCAATGCTTTCAGTTCAGCACGTCCAACAATATTTCTTTATGTCAAAGGGGTGAAAGTAATTAAATAAAAGTTATAGTAAAACAAATATTTTTAAAAGAACCAGCAAAGTTTTTACATAAAATCATATAGAGAACTATTATGATCTTGCTGACCAATACTTGCTGCGTTGCTTCTCTAGGTCTCGCCTGGCACAGTTTCAGTACGATTGCGAACCCTCCGAAACATCTGCCAATGGCTGCAAGCAAGGGAACTACGGAGCCTGTCTTCTCGCCTACACAGGGCTCATAGGTAGGTGCACACTTGAGAGGTGAGGAAAACACAGAAAGAAAAGGGAAGATGAATTTAAATGAACAGCTGGAAAAGGAAAAAGAGGTGAAGGAAGATGTATGCCATATGCTGGGTTAAAGAAGGAAAGCTAATCTGGTTCAGTAAGAGGCAGAAATGCGTAAAAAGAATACATATTTAATATACTGAACAGGTAAGGAGTGAGTGAGAGAATGAAACTTCTAATTTAAATCCAGAAGACACTGGTTCAACACAGTGTAAGATGCAGAAGCATTCATATTAGTGGGACAAACAGAGGCTCTTTCTTTACACAGTGTGTTTTAATTGTTTTTAAAACAGCCCGTAAACTAAAAAGGGAGCACCCACTTAAGAGAGGAGATAACTTAATGCATTTCAAGATCCTCAAATGTAGCCCCTCAGCACAGACACACACATTGCATTGATATTCCTGTCACGTATTTATTGTAGCACTATGTTGAAGGAAAAAAGCCAGAAAAACAATGTCAATGCCCGAGACTTTTATGACCTGAAAAAAAAGAGTAGATTTGTCTCTCTCGATTACATCATACAAGTCAGGGTACGGCCAGTCTAACCAAACACTACTACATTGTTATCATCACCGTGGATCAGGTCAGCATAAAGGAAATGCAGTGTCCATTACTACAGATAATAAAGCATGCAGTGTAACAACTGAAAGGGAGGATGAATATTTAATATTGATTGATTGATATTCGGTGCGTTTTCTCTGCAGGAAGCACAATAACTCCCAACTATGTCGACAACTCAACTTCCAGCGTGGCTCCATGGTGCTCCTGCTCAGCCAGCTGGAGCCGGAAGGAAGATTGTGATAACTTCCTGGGATCCTTCACCAACAACATCTGTCTTCGTGAGTGTCTCTGACCATTTCTACAATGTATACTCAAATGTACCACCATTTTTACAATATGGTTATTTGTTTTTTCTGTTGTTTTTTCATGTAATGAATCAGACTTCTCTCCAAAATTGAAAAAGTAAATATTGATTGATTTGATGATTAATTATTAACATATGATAAGACCTTTATTTATCCCAGTGGGGAAATTCAGGAGTTAAAGCAACAACAGAGTGAGACTGAAAAACAGGACAGTACAGATTTACATAAGGTAAAAATATCATTGCAGTTATACGTTTTCAATACCCGCATAATACAAGTTCCATGCTGATCACTGTCGAGCAGAAACAATACGTTTCAAAACCACCTAAGGTGCTTGTATGGCTTCATATTGATTCCCTTCACTGCAGGTACAGACAGAGTAATTGCATTATGATATGAAACACAAAAACTGCATTCCCTAACAGAATCATTTGCACTGATAACCTGCAACAGGAGGCATTTAAACAGACTTCAAGTAAATAAGTTTTGGATGGATCAAAGTGACAGGACAGAGCCGTTGGGATTCAGTGAGACAGATGTTTCCCAGCATGCTCAAACAGCAGCAGAGTGAGATTTATTTAAATCAGATATCATGTTCTTTTCGTATATTTAAAATCTCTCCCTTTCTCTCTCTCTTTGTGTGATTCTTCCCCACTTACTCCATCGTCTCTTGTTATTAATCATCCACTTCATGCCGTTTCCTTGGTAATTCCACCTGGGTGTTCAGACAGTCACTTCTTAGTGAATAATAAGTAAGCTGGCCCTGTGAGTGTTACATAATCGTATATTTACTGAAACTCCTCCAAACACATAATGTACTTTCTTTCCTTTAACAAATGATGGAGAAAAAAATCGAGCACTAACTCATGAAAACTTTAAGCAGAAAAGATTGTTTACGACCCTAATTTTCCTGTGTTTGGACCAAACACTCATACCAAGTATTTAGTGACGTGTTGCTGGGACTACTTATTAATATAATATTGCTTGTTAATAAATGTATGTTTTATACATGTGTACTGTTAGTGGTCGCTGACAAACAATGCTCAAGGAGACAATGTTAACACCATATGTATGTACAGTTTGGTGTGTGATCATACCTTTTGCTCATTAGCACTGAAAATAGTGTAAAACTATATAGAGACGAATGGGTATGACATTGGATTTTCAAATATTCTGACAACAACAAAAGTAAATTACACATATGACTTGGTAATGGCACTGGATGAAATGTCAGAAGGAAAAACTATTGGGGAAACATTAATGTCTGAACTAAATTTCATGGCAATCCATCCAACAGTTGTTGAGACATTTGACTCAAAAATACACATGTCAAACTCAGGGTGGGTCTCCAAAAAAGGTAAGGCTTAATGTTAGAACTGGTGGTTGAATACATGGCCATGTGTCTACAACATGGCAACCAGTTGTTTTTCAGATCAGTCTACTGAGCGGACAGACCAACTAACCAAAAGGCAAATACAGCACGCAATTGAGGCTATAATTAAAAACAATGAGTGCATTAATTGGGATTTTAACTTTTATCAGTCTCTTATTTAAAGACCTTAAGGTTTTGCATTTGAGGGTTCAATGTGATGCTTGACAATCCATCATAAATATTCAGCTGTGACAGCCACTAAAGACCTGAATGATGGTGAAAGCTATATACACCACTATATGTGAGTTAATATGGACAACAAAATAAAGTTGTTGATTACAGTGTATGGACATTAGAAATAGCAGTTGTAAAGAAATGATAGGACAATTCAATTATTTTTTGATTAAAGCTCAGCTTATGAGATCATTTTATAATATGGTACTTCATCAGCATTAATGAAGAACGCCTACATTGGTGTCTTGTAATTAATAGTGTCTCCTGTTCTTCTGCCATGTTACCTAATGCTAATACTATTCTTTCCATTTCTCCTATGACCTCTGCTCTGGAGTATGAATAATTAACGGTCCTTATTATTGACCTCAGCAGGATATATATCTATCACTGAACCTGTACGAGTATCTTTGCTTGGTGTGTGCGGCGAGGTGAATCTTTGGCCAGTCTTTCCTCGGGCCCCAAGCCTAGAAAGGAAACAGAGAGAGTCTCAGAGTTGTTTGGCCAGTGCAAACGCTCTACGAGTTAATGGGGTCGATGTGGAGAGGCAGGTGCAGTTTGGATACTTGAAGAGAATACTGAGTATTTTCTGTTTCCTTTTTTTTCTCGCTCTCTCTCTCTCTTTCGCCTCTGCTGACCAAACTAGGTCCGGTCGAGCAAATCATGAAAAATGAACGATTCAGAACCAGAGGCCTCCAATGTGATAGGCATAAGACATGAGTTGAACTCGAAAACATATGGAAAAACATTGCTGAAAAATAACAACAGTTTGTCTTTTGATTTCCATATCTAATATTTCAGAAAATGCCCTTATTACGTTTGGAAGTGAATCAGATGAGCAGCCAACTGTCAGCCAGTCCAGTGCACCGAGCCCTGGTTACAGCAGCAGAGAAACCAGGAGCACCGCTTCTCCGCCAGAAACCATTGAAACTATGAGGAACATTCTGGATACAATAATACCAACACAGGTGTGCAATGTTTATAATCAATATATGCTTATAGAAGGACGAGGGAAGCAAATGTTAAGCCATTTTGTTTATCGATAGTTGATAGTAGTGGGATGATAGTACCTTAACAATCAATTACGAGAGAAAACCATTATACTACTCATGACTTAAGTTTGATGCAAAATCAGAGTTGGCAACAATATCGGTAGAATAACAGATCAACTTAGGCAACTTGAGTGATAAAAACAGGCTGGATGTGTTTGAAATACTGAACAATGCATTATCATTTCCTCTATTGTAGTTTATTAACTAGCATCTGCTCATTTATATGTAATTGGAAACATTTTTAACAGCAATACGAAAATATAATTTATTCCTGATCGGCATCCTCAAGAAATGTAAGACCAATCCATAGGGTACCAATAGTGGAAGGCCATGGTGCCTATTTCAGCATTTTTGTTTTATCATTACTACAACAAGTAAACAAATGAAACTGTCAATCGTCAGCGCAGTTTACAGGCAGTACAATGCTCAAAGACAAGCTTACCCCTAAACAAGACTCTGTTGTCTCATACTTGCATAGCAGTGAAATAAACATATTTAAAATGCTATTTAATTGAGACCCTCCTACCGCTACAGCACATCCACACACCATTTTTAAACAGACTTGGAAGTAAAAACAGAGAGCTTGCCTTCTTTGCCAAGTGACGATGAATAGTTCCTAGGTTCACTTCTACTCATAAAAATTACCTACATAAATATTCAGTGAAGCAGTTTGAGGTTTCTCCATGGCCCTCTAAATATCGCCTATGTACATAATGCAAGCTGCACAAACAAAAAGCAATGATTCTTCAAGGTCCAATGTGTAGAAAGCTGCTTGCCAAGACACGGTAGGAATTTATGACTATTTAATCCTGACCTTCAAAGCTAAACACAAATTATCACCCATCTGCTTTTACACGATGATTAATGATGAGAACTCAAAGGGCTGTTTATAACACACTCTAATATAAGCAGATCATCAGGATTGGACCGTGTAGAAAAAGATTGGCCATATAAACTGATCTCTGTGTCTCTTCCAGGCCTTGGGAAATGAGCTACTAGTGGGTCAGTCCACCCTGCCATCCAACAGCCTCCCAATCTCTGCTTCACCTCCCAGCTTAATGCTTCAAGCTGCCCTCTGCCTTCTGTTGTTGCTCTTTCATCTGCTCAACAATGAACACTAAAGGCTGCAGGGGAGCGTGCTGAGGACCCTCCTTGTATCAAGCAGATGGGAGGACCAGAGCGGCTCAGAGGAAAATGGACCGTACAGCGTTACTCCTCCCTCTGAATTTGTACAGCAATTCTGTTTTTCTATTTTTGTGTCCGAGTGGTCCAGTTGCACCTGCCAGTGTGCTCTCAGACTGTGGGAGACCTCTGCAGACTGAAGCCAGTCTGTACATTTGTACATTGCCGTCGCGATCAAATCAAGCTGAAATGAATTGTCACTTTTGTGGACTTACGCAACACTCAGCTAACCTATTATGATAACCTATTATGAGTTATTATGAAAATATACTGCAGATATGTATGATACAAAGATATGAAGTATATAATTACCTGTGAAGATTTGTGTTATCAACAGAAGCTCTTATTTGAAATATTGTAAGGGGAAATGGTTGGAGTAAACCAGTGAGCTTTGAGTCTGCTCGGTTCTCAGCACACAAAGTGATTGGAAAGCTGCTGGAATATATACCACTCTCCTCAATGGACAGAAAAGAACCATTATTTCTGATCAATACTGCAATAGTGGGGAGACAGAGAGACAAAAGAACTACATTTGTCACAGACATCACGAACAAATGCCATGATTCTTACATGTACAGCAGCACTATCTAGAAAAAAACAACTCGAGTACACAAGACTTGGCATAATAATCGTCCTCAATCAAGACTGCTGCCCAATGGTCAAACTATCTCACAACACTTTATCTGCTAAAGTTACAGTCGCTAACAGTCCTTGGTCTCTATCGACAAAAACAAGCTCTTGGACTTGATGAAGTAAGTCTTTACATGTAGCTGCTATACTATGTGTTTGTGAGCGTAATACCTTTTGATTTCTCATTGTGTCTGTGAACATTGCTCTACGGGGCTATGAGTGTTTGTGCTAGAGAGAAAAGTAAATTGTTGGACTTACTGAGCATTGCCAACTCCAGTACGGAGACTTTGTGAGAAAAGACAGTGATGAATGATTCAGTATTTTCTGTTCAGGGAACGTGACAGTGAATTCTGAACAGGAGCAGAGGTGCTGCAAATAAAAAGTTCTCAGATAATTATGTTTACAAATGAGCATAATTTCTCTTTTTTTCTAATGACAAATGCTTTTTTTGAGGCTTTTGAAGTAAGTTGTCTCGGGATACACAACCAACATAACTGGAAGACATTGGTCACCTAAACTATCACTCACATGACTTTCACAGCACTCTAGGGCGCATTATTTGAAATGAGAATAAAACTTAAAGCATTATCCAGCCATGTGAGATCGATAGTCTTCTCTAAAATCCAATCTGAATAAAAACCTTATCAGCAGCTTCACTTCCCAGAGCTACTAAACGTATATCTTGGTTTTCTAGACTTCAAATGAAGTTGTTAAAGGCCAATAAAAAATCCACGTCAACCCTTAAGGTATTTCCACATACTAATTTACAAGTGTTCATGTATAACCTCATCTGACAACCTTTAGCACTGCTTTAATCTATACCACAGACAACAGGCAGCAATGACTAAAATAAATACTCAAATCAATGGCAAAAAGAAGCACAATGTGCAATAAAAAGCTGTCTGATTACCTGTTTCTGTTTATATACTCGAAAGGACAAGGATGACTTTAGTGGCTGATTTCTGCTGGCAATCCCACTTAACCTTCCACTGGTTTATTGTTTACATTTTGCCTTTAGTTTGCTGAATACAGACAATTAACATTACTTAAAGGGATAGTCCGACGGAAATTGACCCAAGGGTCTTTTTCTGCATGAAAACTGATCAAGTAAGCCTTCCAGAGAGTTCTTTTCGTTCATCAACCAGTATTGAGTTTGCCCCGAAAAACCGGGAGCAACGCTAATAGCCAAAATGGCTTACAGTGCATTCGATCGGGGCAGTGCGCAGAACACTTCCAAAACTACATTTTTTAACCAGTAACATTGCTTGAAATAGCACCAAACCTCTGCAGTAGCACGACTAGGGTCCCTACACATAAAACGGAGCACCAACAATGTAGTTTCCAAACCCGAAGTTTATTAAAAAGAACTGTTTTACAAGACTCACCAACTGCCCCCCATTCGAGCTCCTCTCCTAGGAAAGTCCGCACAAGTCGATTACCGAATGCACCGGAGTTCAGTTCAGGGAGGAATGTTTTGGAACATATGATTCCATGGAAATTCATATCTAGTGAGTGTTGACACGGAAATGAAAGGAGTTGCCTGTTACTTACATGCAACTCCTTTCATTGGAATTATGTTAGTGGTTAAAAAATGCCGTTTTGGAAACATTCAGCCCACTGCCCCAATCGAATGCACTGTAAGCCATTTTGGCTATTAGCGTTGCTCCCGGTTTTTCCGGGCAAACTCAATACTGGTTGATGAACAAAAAAAACTCTCTGGAGGGCATACTAGATCAGTTTTCATGCAGAAAAAGACCCTGTGGTCAATTTTCGCTGGACTATCCCTTTAAGTCCCAACAGGCAACATAATTAAGCCCTGGTGGTGAAACACGATGAAGTAATTATCTTGTAAGTGTTGTCGATGCAGAGACTAACTGCACTGTAGAGAGCGTGACAGTGTGTCAGATGGGGAGAGGAAAAGATTCAGCAAGAACCAGTGAAAATATGCAAATAACGCAATTGAAATACAAAACCCAATTTTTTTAAAACAACAGAAGCTCAAAGCACAATATTTTTTACTGCCTCCCCTTACCTTTTTTATAAACTAAGGCCTACTTTAAAGAGCTTTTCATTTTTATTGTTTTGTCACACATTTGCTGTTAATTTCTTGTGAAAAAAAAATACTTTGAAACATTGCTATTTTAAACCTTAAAAAAATACCTCAAAATATTCTCACATTGTTATTAGCTGTTAGAAGAAAAAACATAATGCAACATTAGAAAACCAGCCATGACACCAACTCTAGCCAGGGGCCAGCTTTGCACCTAACCTCATCCTCTCCGCAGCCAGGCGTAGAGTAGTCCGTACTTGACAGCTCTGGTGACTGACACCCAGTCAGCAGCTGATGTAACTCATATTGAGCCACCCCCTGTGCTGGAATTTTTTGGCCAAAATATTGTAAAACAGTTGAACAGGCCACACCAAAAACAGGTTGGCTTGACATGAAGCTGGAGTAAATGTCAAAGCAGTTACGGTGTATTGTTAATGAGTATTAAAAGTCTGTTTGCTTAAGAGTGTATAACCATTCTAGAAAACCTGTGTGGCTGTATCATACAAAGTCGTGCGTAGAGCTAACTGCTAACATTAGCATGTTTTCATGCTCGCAATGATATAATTATTATGCTGATGTGTCTCACCTTAATTTAACTTTAACAAAGTACTGCTGAAGTTGATGGGAATATCAGTGTCCGTTTAGGTGTCTCCAGAAATTACAATTCATCCTCTGGGGAACATGCATGTCATTACCAAACTTCAGTACATCCAAGAAGTAGTTGACTTGTTTCAATCTGGACCAAAGTGTTTGAAAGACCATCATTACCATCCCAAGAGCCAAACTTCTAACAAGGCTACTATGAATAAAGAGCGAAAGATGCTCTAAATGTTGGTCAGCTTTTACTTAACTGTATATGCCTAAAATACTGTATCCCTGTTGGATATTGTTGGCCTTTATTTAAGGGTTCCCTTTGGTGATGTACAGTAGTTTGTCTTTGTTTGGCATTGGGTGTACGTTTATTATTCTTAGATATTAAACTAATATACTTGCAGTTTTGGTTTTACACATGTTCCGTATGTTTTCAAATGCTCTGAAACAAAACAATTGCCACACATTTGAATTAAACAGCTAAAGTAGAAACAACTGAATATTATTATATATGTTGTGTTATGAACAGCACAAGAGTGACAGGATAGTAAAAATGTCTATCACAAGTTCTGTGATTCCTCTGTGATGCTATGTCAGAACAAAAGCTCAATATCCCACATTATTCAGTTCAAAACAACATCAAACGGAAAAGCAGAAAAGTCTCAAAATTAAGAATCTGGAACCAAGCCATGGTTGCATTTGTGTATTTGTTTAAAAAATAATGGAAACAGATTAAAAAAGTCAACATTTTTGAGGCTCTAAAGTCACTTTGTAGCAGTGTTACTAACTGAATGAGTTATTTACACTACAGTGTCCATCCCTCTTGATGGTAAGTAGCACTTACAAATGAAGTGTGTGCCTAGGAAAGCTGATGTCATTGTAAAGGTAACAGCTAAAGGAGAGAAACAAAGTCAGGATAAGACTGCAATATTAAAGTTATCCAGCTTTGCTCAAGGAGAAAAATTAGCCATGTGTATCAAAGTTGTTTTGGACTCAGAGTTGTGACTGGAGAAGTCCTTACTCTGAATGGGGGAGAAGAGGAGTAGTGTGAAGTTAGGATGATAACACTTTGTTTGCACTGCTGAATGAGTGGGAGCAGTGACTTGAGAAGTAATAACTGCACAGAGAAGAACTGTGCTTATTATAAGCGTAGGTGATAAACTGCTTGCTGTGATGAATCTGAATGCTCAGAATATAATCTGCGCAGCTGATTTATCTCAGACTCATCACTCCATGAGTGATGCACTTTCATTTTCAGTTTGCAGCGTACTGGAAAAAACAAACATAGTTTACTATAATCTGTCACGTATGCATGGAGATTAAAAAGCATCACTCAAACACAACTTCATGTAGCTCATAAGCATGTGAAATCAAGGAGGAATTTGATGTAATGATTTGTTGTTTGAGAGATGCTAAATTCTGTTTAATTTGGTGCTTAATACAATGCACAGTGTTTGTCACATGTTATATTTGGTGCCTTACTGCAGACCTACTACAGATTATTGCTGGTGATTATGGTTGACTAGTTTTTTAAAAGTATGTGCGTGCTTCTGCAAGAAGTTATCGTGTATATGAGCAGGAGTTCTTTAATCTGCTTTTTGTGTCATCAAATAAAGTTTTCAATAGAGAAAGCAGAAAACACAAGAAACAGATATAAAAATGGTCTATTTAGTTAACTATACAGTAACAGGTTATGACAGAGTTAATAATTAACCTCAAGAGTTACAATTTAAAACTAAAATAAACATTTATAACACAAGACTGAAAGTCACTATATTCAAGTCATACTAAATGTTTAATGAAAATGGGTTTTAAAAAATATTGTAGAAGACGGCAACTACATAAATTTTAGCACAATGTGTATTCTATATACTCATCCCTACAGTAAACCCTTCTTGTATAGATCTCAAGCTGACATATTCACCATACTGACTTTGAAAAAAGCATCATGTTTTTATCCACTGGGGGAATATTAGTAAACTGCACCACTCACAGGGTATTAGATGGTATGAGGCGAGTGTGGACTGATGTTGCGAGGTGTAGGAATTTAAATATTTATGGTGAGCTTTCCAAGGTTTGACACTTGACATGATTAAGGGTGTAGGTTTCTCCATAACCTTGTATCAGGTAAAACAACTGATGTAGCTTTGAAGCCAAGTTGGCTCACTGCTTATTTGGGTTATCGTCACAAGATGGAGAAACCGGCTTAGGAATTATAGGCAGGGAAAATATCCTGACACACATACAAAATATCAGATATTATGCTGTACACGTTTGTTTCTTTGCTTCCTTGCCTTCTAATATTTTCTAGAACTTCAATGAGTGAGGGACTATCGCTCGGATTTATTCACCCGTATCGTCCTTGCCCCTCCATTCACCGCAGTTTCTACCCAATGATGGCTCTGAATCCAACACCGATCAATAGCAACGATCAAATGTTGCTCAAGGGTGTTGAAACCTCTTACTATTTACCACTGGATCATTTTAACCTGCAACATATCAAAAAACGTTCACAACTTTCTCACCATGCGTTTTTTTTTCAATTGTGTTTGCAGGGAATCATTCAAATTGATCCCTCTCACTAATTGCCGCAACAAATATAGACAGGGCTTGTGATGTATGTCAACCTAATTGTCTCAGTGCTCTCACTCCAACACCATGACTTGTTAGTAGCTGCGGCATGATTTCACTTCCAATGAACGGCGTGATTAAAACTCACTGCATAACAAACAAAACATATTCAATGTTCCCTCTTAGAATACCGTACGAGCAGTAAGTCAAAACTGTACAAGGGAAATGAGTAATGATGATTATTAAACAGCAGAGCGACAGGAAGGTTTGAACTGTTCAAGTGTTCTGCTGGAGCAAAAGGAATTCATGTTGATCTCGCGTTAAAGGTCGATTTCAGTTTTTATGCAGAACATTATTAAATCAAAACAAGACTAAAATATCTACTTCAGGATATGCAAAGATAATCAGAATCAGAAACAGGTTTATTGCCAAGTAAATTAAAACATACGAGGAATTTGCCTTGGTGTTTATGGTCCATGCATAAACACATTCAAAGAAGATACATTGTAAGAAAAGGACCAAATAATTAAATTATTATTCAAAAAAAACAATTAGAAGAACAACATAAAGCAACATTTACACCAAATATAGATGAAATATAGATATACCCATAACAGTTGAATAGGATAAAATAAAATGTGTACAGTATTGATAGGACAAGTGCAAAGCCACTCAGCTATAAGAGGTAATGGTAATGCTACCAATGACAGCAGAAATGAGCTTCAGCCTCCTTCCAAAGAGGTCAATATAAATAACAATATTCAATGTAGGAACAAAAACATGCAGAAGAACTTTTGAAAAAACCGCATGTGAAATTAAAATGATGCCCGTCTTTGCGAAAATAATCTAATGCAAAGTCGTCATTACACTACAGTGTGATATTTATAATCCTTTCTACTAAAAACTGATATTTAGTTTAATCTTTGAGGAATAAATACCACTCTAGACTTATCTTGGGATAATGTTTAAGTTTGTCTGGAGACTGTCTTACTTGATATAATCATAAAACAAATTTGCCATCAACTCCTTGGATGTGATTTGGCGTAAACTGTGTACCTTTCAGTATCGATGACATGAAAACAGCATAGCTGCATATTTTCTTGCAGATACACTCCTCCAGATGTACAAGTAGGTTCAAGTTATCTGCTGATATCTGTGTTCGAATGCAAGCCGATGTGTTCATGTGTGTTCATGTGTGTGTGTGTGTGTGTGTGTGTGTGTGTATGTGTGTGTAGCATGTAGGCGTATGTCTGCAGACATCTGTTTGTGTCTGTAATCTGTGTGTGTGTCCATGCATACACATGTGTATTTTTGTGTGTTTGCATGAATGCACATGCACACATTTGTGTTGTAAAGGTTTTTTGTTTTGTTTAACCCCTCATCAAACGGTTTGTTTTACGCCAGAAAAAGGCTCAGCGTTTCCACAGTGATATATACGAGTTTCAAGTGTACAGGTGTACATATAAATGTGAGCATAAAGCCTGAAATCTCACAGGGAATGAATTATTGTTACAGTTGCCAGCAGCTGCACTGTAGAAGATGCCCGTGGTGTCCCTGAGCAGGACAGTGTCAGAGCGGGAGCAGCTGGACAGTGATGTCTGCCCATTATTCACCAATCCTAAACACCCTTTTAGCCCCTATGGACTCCAACCGAGGCCTCGTGGGAGCTCACTTTTTTGCTGGGTACTTGTGTTCTTCCTGTGGAGGCCATTTCTGGAGCAAATGCCCCTCCCCCAGAGACACTTTCACAATGTCTGCCACAATTAATGGAAGTATGTCATTGTAAGCTGGTTGACAGTTTGTATACAGTTGCACGCATAGCTAATGTACTGTCTAAAAGTAGAGAAATGGGGAAATATTATCAGAATCCCAAGGAATGTTTGGCAAATATAGGCAGGAAATAAAAAAACAGCTCTTTGTATAATGATTGAGTGCATTTGTTTTAGCTACATATCAGCTTTTTTTATCGTTTGGTGCTGGGCAGTTAACATACAAAGGATAACATTGGAGGTTTTCTTTTGCGTGAAACAGCTGTTAACTGCTACTGCAAGCAAGGTTGGTGAAGGTGAGACTAAACCAAAGCATTAACATTTAAGTCTGTAAAACCAAACAGTGAGCGGCAAAACACGAAAATGTTGAGTGATCATTTTCTGGTTTCATCCCGTCTTTGAAAACCCATTGAGAGTGGACATATGTTTTGCATCATTGACAATGTAAGATTGTGTTATCCTTCAAAAGTCAGTTCTTGCATTCAAGGATGTTAACATTAAAGAATTTGCACTTCTTGACAATAGCCTGAAACCAACAAGGGGGGGTACAGCAGGTTGTCAATAATATTTTGGATGGAATATAACAACATAGGCTGCAGGGTGTAAACCTGTACTGTGGACACAAAATATTCTGCCACACAATGAATAAAATATACACTAGTGCTACTTTTATCTGGATGTGCAGTTACAGCTCAAACAAAGGCATGGCTTCTCTCTAACAATTCTCCATTGTTTCCCCAAAAGCAGCAGTGAGAAGTAGCCCACTACCCCCAAGCAGATGAAAGGCAATCCATACCCCTGAAAGTGTGATACCACAGTACAGGGACTTACCACAGATAAGCCGGCTGGCAGCTCTGCACTTCTCACCCCTTTTGACATTTCAAAAATGCCATCCCCAATCATCCCTTGGCTTAAATCATGTCCCACCACCATGAAGGCACTGTCGCCCTTTAATCTCTACAGGACAGCCGTTTCACTTAGGGGGCTAATTGTGTAATAAGTGATATTTTAAAATATGTGTAAAGATTTAATGTACCATCTTATTCTGCATATTTAAAACCAGATATATATATATTTTAGAGCGTATGCAATATACTGTACATTTATAAGATTTTGAGACTTACATTTAACATTAAAGCCACACAAATACATTTCAGTTTTAAGACCAATGCCCAACATCGCCACTGCATTGTATTGAAACCCCCTGAAATGGAGATGTATGAAAACGATAATGCGGACGGCATCACTCCCCTCGAGATTGGGTCTTATCGGTCACGATGTGTCCTTCCCTGATTGTCACACCCTTCTCACCCGTGCCTTCCCCCACAGCGGTCTGCAGGGAGCACGTGTGCAGCTGGTGATCTAAAGTACAGACATTTAGTTTACAAAATAGGAAACTCATACAGTCGAGTTCCACCAAACAATATTTATGATCATAAAACATGTTTCATTGTGTTTGGGTGAAACAGTACTCACTGTTTGGGTCATAATTAGGGTTTGAGTCACAAATCAGTCAATTTTTCAGCAGACAAAAAGAGAAAGGGAAACAAATACTTTTTAAAGAGATAATCACTGTTTTTCATGCAAACAATTGCTGATTGTCTAAGAGCAAAATAATAACCTTAGTTTGGTTGATTTGTTTTTTAGCAGATGGTAAACAAAGCTTCGGACTAACCTTTTCACCACTGTGCCAACATTGTTCTTAACTGATTCAGATTCATTTTAAACTTTCAGAACTGTGAAATGGTATCCAACCACTTTGTTATACAGCTAGCCCTGTTATAAATAACATGTCAAGCAGTGAAAGATTGCTTCAAAATACTTCCTAATTATATGTTTAGTAAATAAAATGTTCTCTCTTTTAAACTGCAATGTAGAAAATGTGTAAAAAAAACGAGTCAACTTGAAGTGAAATAATTGAATGAAACTCTTCACACATGGTTATTTCTATTCATGTGGGATTCAAATTCATGGCACAATATTGTCCGTATGAAAGAAACAAGTAGAAGACTCTGACAGGCTCAATTAGCTGAACGATGTAGTGATAAAAAAAATCTAACTTTAATCATCAATTACAGGTCTAGGGTGTGGTTGAGCATTAAAAAAGGTAAATTACGTGAATCACTATATTGCCAAATGATTATAGCAATTATGCATATAGGTGCACATAAGTGCGAAATTGCCCAACAAACCCATTCCTCATGATTTAAGTCTTGACCTTGCTGACAGTAATGTTTCAGAGCATTTCAGTCTGGTTTCTGCTCGGCTGCTAAATGAGATATTCTGAAGCCAACAACCTGGTGGGTTGAGTGCATGAAGTTGTCAGTTCAAATCCACCTCTAATACCAGCCGTGCCCTCACTCAGTCACTATCATAGGAGGAAAGCTGTTCAAACTACAACAAGCAGCAATTTGCCCCGAAGAGAAGTCTCTGCATGGGTAAAGATATGAGCCAGAGGTTGGCATGTTCTCCTTTTGTCTCTCCCTCTCCTGCAGACATATCAACAACTTTCCCACAGCTTCAGTATAAGACCTAAGTCAAGCCAACAGCTGCCCGTTGCTTGCTTATCACTTTGTCCAGTCAGCCTTGATAAAACCACCTTTGCGTTCTTCATATTTGCCCAAAACAACACAAGGAGTTAAAATCATCAAAATCAAATCAAAGGCTTTGATGTGTAAAAATGTGGAAATACCATCCTTCTTATTCTGAACTTTCATTCTTATTATCACAATCTAAACATGGGTAGAAACAAAGCAGATATTGTTTCCTAAGAGATACAAACAACACAGGACCAACTGAATTTTTTACTAACATGCACAGCAACAGAGATGGTGATAAGCGATTTTCTGTCTGTGTTTTCATACAAGATTAATCTGCTATTCACATATTGTTAGCAACATGGCTACCACTATAGCATGTCTACCGTCCAAGAAAGAAGCAACTTTAAGAATCTCGAAGACCAATAAATCTCCATATTATTGCTCATAAAGGACCATTTCCACTGCTACCATAACACTTGTTGTTATGCTACCTGAGTACTTTTTGGTTGAGTTGTAATCCAAATTGTTGAATCCCATTTAGCAATATGATTTCTGGTAGACATGATTCAGTTTATGATGAGGGCTTTTATTGTGAAAGGGAGATTTTGAGCAGGAGGCAGCAGAATTGGATTGTAAGCAAGGGCTGTAGGGTATTCAATTTAAATGCCATGGTTGTCATTATTCTACAGCCATAACATTTTGCAATCAACGTTAAGTTTATAATGTTATAAAGCCAAAATGTTACCTATTGCCACTCCACTACTTAATTTGAAGTCTGATTATTCATTTTACTATTGTAGATAGTATTTACTATAATTATATATATAATAAAAAAAGGTAACACTTCCTTCCTTTTGAGAAGCCAGAAGCAGGTACACTATTATGTAATTAAAATGACCACAGGTTTAAAAGAGGTGTGTAATGAAAACCAGTGCTAAGGTAGCAATTAGAACACAAAGCATGGCAACCAGACACAATTAACGGCACTGAGTAGACTTTAAGTGCTTAGCAAAACATTCAGGATCAATTCCTGTCAAAACCATTAATCCCTATAAATGCAACAACCCCTCACTTACTTTTCCTACCCTAAAATGTTTTGTAGTTCATCTCATAAACGTGCAGTTTAGGAGACTCTGACCTGGGATTATACTGCCCCCTCGTGGTTTGGACGAGCAGTACAGCACTTCCCCAGAATTCAAAATATCAGGATCTATCTGCTGACGGTTAACAATTACTGTTGATGATACAGGCTTGTTGTGACTGAAATCAAACTACTGCTCTCAGTGCGCTGCGAGTTATCCAACATGTCCTTTTCCCCAACATGACAGGTGTGATATTCAGAGCTGTTAATTCGACATGCAATACCTGAAGCTCTCTGCAGTCATGGCAACCCGGGGGACTCATTCTGAGACTGTACACAGGTGCTCAAACAATCTTATGAAGAAATGTCAAGTTTCATACAGAACAAGGACGAATGACATTAGAAAATGTCAAATGCAATTTCCAAATGTCATGTATTAAGGTATATTATGAAATAATGAAATACATAGAAGAGATGAAAGCTCCTTTTATGAGGAAAATGTGTAACGAAGAGTTGGCAAGGGCAGCAGTTTAGTGGCATTAGGGAGACATACGTCATTGTTTCATACTGGGAAATATATTGTTTTGTTACCACATGAGTTAATTTGACTTAAGCTGCAGATTTACTACGGGGGAATTGTGATGAGAAACCAAGACAAAAGATGTATTTTTCTTTGTATAATACCATAAAAAGACTTCCATGTTACGCAACTGGCAGGAATTTCTTTTCCACCTTTCTGTTCCACATTATAGTCAGTCGCTCAGCCAAACTACCTTGATCCGAGTTCTCTATGTCACCTTATTAGTGCTGCCTCGCTGCCTAAGGCTCGCTCAACCAGAAAATGTGTCACCTATCTGTGTCATTATTTCCCCATTTTTGTGAAGCTAACAGTTCTCGTCTCAGTGTCACGGTGGTTTATTATCCTGTTTAAACTAGACTGCTGGAGACAGGGCAGTATTGTTAGTAGGGTTAACTTAATCCAGGTTCACTGATTACCTCATTGTTGCTCATTAACTCAAAAGCTACATTGACCTCTTCATAGCACCCTTCTTTATCAGAAAGCCTTGCAAAATGGACCAAAATTGCACACCAAATGAATTTAGCTTTTAATATAAAAGTTGTGGTAACATATTTAAACCCCTGCTGATGGAAAAGCTTTGTGTCTATAGATTAATACAATGCAATGTCGTTCTTAAGATGCCAGTCCCAACTGTAAGGGAACATTTCGTATTCAATTAACTCATCCAATTTTTTTTTCTGACGACTATAAGGTTTTAACAGCAGTTTTCTTTTGCCTCAAGTGGGAGGGCGTCACAATCAAAAACACATTTTACTTAATACCACAATCAATCACCGAGAAGGCAAAAAGAGGTAGATTTATAAAGTGAAAACTGATATTTTCGCACACAACCTTGGATCAGTGCTGATGGTTGACGCCAAGAGTATAACTTTAAAAGGCACAAATCAACCCAAGAAGTCCACAGATCATGTTATGTTGAGCTGCAGATGGGGACAGATTATACCACCATCATACCCACAGCCATGCCCTATTGCTTTACTTCCAGTAAAAGTTGTTGACTTTTTTCTCAGTGAGGTCTTAGTTCACTTACATTAAAACTAAATGACCTCTCCAAAATTAAGAAAAAGTGTGCTATAGCTGGTATAGTAAATTAATAGGTTGGGTGCAACTGTAAATTATGGGAGTTTTATTTCTCAAAAAATAAAAAATGATAGCCTTAGTTATATTATAGCTAACAATTGTACATGTTTATCTCCTTTTGGTTCCTGTAAACTCAACTGTTAACCAGGGAGCGGTGTACAAACACAGTCAATCACTTTTCTTTTTTTAAAGAACTTCATCTGGAAACTAAAAGAGCCTCAAAGGTCTCAGCATGCCATTTTGCAGCCGTTCAGGTCAATTCAGGTCAGCCAGGAGACACATATATAATTCATAATTTAATCATAATATACTATTAAATAACATTTATATAAAGTTGACTGTTTTTACTGTACAAAAACCAGGTCAACTTTTAGACATCCTAATGCACAATACGATAAACTACTAAACAAACCGCAGACCCATTTCAGGCCCAAATGCCAAATCAGTGCAGAAAAAAAATCTTGATTACAAGCATCAAATGCAAAATCTAACTTGTGCCAAGCTGTGTAATTAAGTTAAGCTAAACCCATTACTCGTTCATGTTATATCAGCACAAACAATACTTTAAACAAAGCACCCGAACAAAGCCCTCAGTCCCTCAAATAGCAGTATCAGAAACTCCTAAACAACAAGTTGATAGGACATTGTCGAGAAGTTACAGAGAGAGGATTGTATGACAGAAATAGTGAAAAGCAAAGAACAGGATCTGTGCAACAAGCCAAACAAACCACATGAGCTAACATCCAAGCAGCTAACTGTAACAAAACTGCACGTTAATTATAATAGGTATGGGAACCTTACCTTTCGATGAGCATCTTCACGGAGGAGTGCAAACAGATCAATTACATCGTTAAAGTTGTCTCTGAAGTTGATCGCCAGGTCGCACTTTATATCCAGCAGTGACACCACACAAAGCGATGGATTATGATCCTCGTTCATAATGTCACAATGTATCTCAATTGTCTGCAGATTAAAGTAGGGTGACCAGACGTCCTCTTTTGCCTGGACATGTCCTCTTTTTATGTCCTGTCCGGAGCGTCCGGGGGGGTTTTATAAATTCATGAAAACGTCCGGTTTTCACTGTTTTTCATGGGACCATTAAGCGTGTACACTCTCAAAAAGGATGTGTTGGAAACAACACATTTTTAACACATCGATGTGTTTAGGTAAGGACAACACATTTTGTGTTATTTTTTGTGTTAAACCCATCTAACACAGTTACTGTGTTGGAGTTTTAACACATCATTGTGTTAAAGTTTACACAATTTGTGTCAATTTGTTAGTTACTTATATTTTGTTTATGGTTATGCTTTTGCATAACAACAAGACCAACTTAAATTTAACAGGGAGCAAATTAAGATGTTGGTCAGACTATAATAAGGATAATAGCAATAATGTCAATGTCAATTCAATCAATAGCCTAATGTAATAAACAATATCAAAATAATAGCAGTAATAGTACGACTACATTGTTTTTTTTTATTAATGTCAAATCAATGACAGCCTAATGAACTGAGTGAATGTTGTCATTTAATTGATATTTTTAACATATGTATGGTTCTTAACAGATAAGGCAATTATGAAAATTATTTAAACCAAATAGTGTGTGCAATAAAAATGAATTCCAGACAGTCTAATGTACAATTATGTATTATTTATTACAAAGAGTGTACAAAACATTACACAAATTCATAGCGAGGGTTAACAAACATATTATTCTTAAAAAAGATCAGATGCATTGGTCTAAAATCAAGTAACTCTTTTATACTAATCAGTTTAAATTCCTCTGTTCTTTTGACTACAAAAGCGTGGAAATGGTTGTCGAAAAACATTGTCAGAAGTATCCTTACAAAAAACAGAACATTTTGATTGTCACTTTCGGGCAAAATATGCATGACTTCCCCAAACACCAGCTCCCCTTTTTCGTTGTGGGTTAGGGGTAAAACACAAGAAGTCTGGTATTTCTGGCCAAACATAGTCACAGAGTGTGCAACATGCACATTGCTGCATTGTCCAACATCATCATGGCCAATTGCTTTTAGGTTATTAATTAAGTGAACATTTTCTTTTAAAGAACCAATTAAGACCGAAAAACTATTTGAAACTGTACATTTATCTTGAAGTGGACTACCTAATTTCCAGCTAAACATTGATTGCACTTGCTGCTTATAGGCTAATGTTTTTGAAATATTTATGAAGTTACAAACAACTTGTGCCTGTCGTTTCAGTGGAGCATGCTTACCTTCAAAGCGCATACACCAAAGCTTACCAAGTGGTCCAAAATACACCATCATACGCCAATAATGCGTCATAAAATGGTGCTTCGGTATCAGAGGCCTGTCATATAGACTCTTGAACAAAGTGTGGTGATCAATGACTAACTGCTTCAAAAACATCGCTAATCCTTTCGTTGCAACAGGTACAAATATTATATCACATATCTGCCTAAGTAAAATAAATAATTGCCAGTGTTTGTTTCCGTCATCAATAAAATCTCCAATAAGGAATGGTAAAAAAAGCAACAAACACCACATCTGACTTGCATTTTGCCTAATGGGATTCTCTGATGTTCTTAAATTAATAATGGCAGGTTTGTTTTTCATATTGTTTAAACCATAGTCAAAGCCAGCTATCCGGCTGTTAAGCTGGTCTTCTGTGAAAAGTTGTTCATTGTATACAAAATGTCTTAGCATAAGTTTCAATTCCAGCGGGGCTACTCCCTCCAACACGTCATGCATCACGTCGCCACAAACATTTTCAGTGATATGAAAAAAATTCAAAGAGTTAAGACAGGAGTCTTCTTTAATGCCGGTTAAAGGAGGATTGCTAAATTCAACATGTTCACTGTAATTTTCTCTATTACGTAATTCCACGTGGTCATCGTCAAATATATGCTGGGCATTCTGTTTGTTAACCAGACAGATATGGCAGAACTTATTGGCGGCAAAGCTCTCACAAAAACCCCCAACAGAATGACACGCCAAGTTATCTGCGGTAAACAAGCACAGTGTACCATGTAGCAAAGTGTTCTTGCCATCTATCTGCACTTCTACCCCTCTAGTCTCGAGAGTGCGTAAATCATCTAACAAAGGTTTGAATATTGAGTTGAACCCATAAACGTCCCTGTCAATGGAATTGAAAAGTAAACATAAATGAATATTTTCAAGAGAAGAGTTAAAACGAGCAGGTATGTTCCTGAGGCAAAAATACACAGCACCCAATTTATGCACCTTGGTTTTGGACCCAAGAGGGTTTGTTGTCTCTAAATCATCAAAGTAAAGTTGTACTTGTAAAGCATTTGGAAATTTCTTGTAGAATTCATTATCTCTGAATTGAATGCCATCACAGTAATCAGACATTCTTCCCTCACCGCTTTTATTGGTCTTAGAACAAAGCTCTTGCATTTGTTCATTTTCAAATAGAAACCTCAGGGTATCAATAACTGATATGTACTGAAATGTATCTGCTATTAGTGCTTGTTTTAATACACCCTGCCTTCTTTCTGTGTCACTTCGATATCCCAAGAAAATTTCTTTTGGCTTCACTAGAGACAGATTTTCAGAAAAATATTTGCTAATTTTGTAGGTGGTATCTAACCCATCAAACATATTCCTCCCACTTTCAAATTCCTCCATCAAACATTGGACATCTGAATCATTACAAAGCATATCATGACTATTAAGTACAGATACAGTCTTTTCTTGCAACTTATCCAATACCCTGCTGAGTAGCTCTTTAGAGCATGTCATGTTTCTTTGCATATCAGCAAGGGTGCAGTTGGAAGATGAGTACATTTTAGCAGCAAATTCTGCTGCACACTTTTCATAGTTATAGTTCATAGTTCTGTCTTCTGAAATGTCAATATCAGTTTCAGAACAATCATCAGCATTCGAGCATGATGGTGGTGACAAGTCCGGCAAAGTCTCAATGAAATTTAAACTTCGAGTATCAGGATGGTCTCTCCTGAGATGTCTGGCATATAATATACCAGTGTGTCACTACTTTCAAAAAGTACTGATATGTAACCTAGAAATCTAGATGCACCCTAGCGGCAGCAAATGTAATTTGCTGCCAGGGTAGTGGGTAGTGCTATCCTATTGCGTAGAGAGAGAATTTGAAAGACAACCCTTTATCCCACCCCTCCGATCGAGCCCTGCCTATGGTGAGTTCCCATACCCTACATCTTGATGCGGGTCTGGCTCATCAGGCTACCTGATATGCATTGTATTGATATTTTCAATGTACAATAGAAGTGACGTATTAATATTGAAACATTTTAAAAGTAGCGCTTTAAGTACCTATAAGCTGAGTGACATGGTAAATGGTGTATTAACTTACAATCCCTTCTTTTCAATCAGTTCACTGACAGCGATTTTTACAAAGAGTTTTCTTGAGGCCTCTGAGAGTGTCCCAGAGGCCTCATAGTCCGCCAGAACACTGGCACCTTTCCTCTCACACACTGCTCTCAAAGTTTCTACATCAATGGGATCCTGCTGATGGGAAGAAAACAAAAAAATAACATCTTAAAGAATTTCTGTGATGTGGGATCCCCGGCCATACAATCTCATGACATACATGAACCATTTCTGATGATTTCAGTGTTCATCTAACATAGAAATCTAGACGCACCCTAGTGGCAGTAAATGTAATTCTGACCAGATGCAAATGTAATTTTGTTGCCAGGGTAGTCTAGCAACTCTCCGTTGACTTGAAAGCAGAAAAAAATTCAACTTCTATCGGGCCATCACATCGTGTATAGAGTCCATGGGTGGGCTTAACATAATAACGACTGACCTGCGACCATAAGTTGCAACAGTTAAGCGTGAATTCCCCATCCTGCTACTTAAAAACAAGATGATTGGTATTTATTTTCTATTAGTATTTTTAATGTTATCACATTAGTTGGTGTACATACCCGGCTGATTTGATTTGTTGTGACAGTTTCAACTGCATCCGATTGTTCATTCTTAAAATATTACAAGAGACAAATTATTATTATCAAACATCACTTGTATATATTGGGTCATTGTGTCTATACTGAGGCGGTAGTAGTTATTTAGAATATACAAATCATAGTGGCACTTTTCTTGTTTCATTTGTTATATTAAAGAATTATCAATGCAATGAAAATCATACATACCAACACTGACGCTCCACTGGTCTTCAAAAACACCTGGAATTTGTCCATGTGTTGAACATGGTCATGATGCTCAACGTCAATGAATTCATTAAAATCGGAGGAGTATCTGAGAATTCGGTCAAGTTCACTGTTGAGTACTGTTGAATGGGATTTGCAGGCATCTACTATCTCTGAAACATACTCCAGCTGAAATATCTTTTTGGTTATTTCCTTGCCATCAAGAAATATGCTGACAAGCAATTTCGGCACCTCCATGTCTCCTTGTAGCTGCAACAAAATAGATCATAGACACAAAACTTATTTCAACTTCCATACTGTTTACTTTTTTAAATTATTCAGCATTTTCCAAAATAACAAGTTAGGCCTACTTTCGGATATTATCAAAACGGCAGCATTGGTTATGGTTTCATTAATGCGTCATATTATTGCTTAACCTGCACCCTAAAAAAGCAAACTAAAAACTCTTTAAATTATAAATGACGTAACGTTATGCATAGATGTAGTTCAACACTGGGTCTAACTGCATGCAATACCATTTTATCAAAGTCGTGTTCACTAGTGTCGCGTTCGGAATACAAATGTGTTCCCTCGGCAGCATGGTGAATGCATTGAGTTCATCATCGCTAACCTGTAGACCTCTTCTACCGTTATGTTGTGGAGCAGAAGACCGCATATAAAAAAGCAGGACTACACTCACTTACTTGACCATGTCATGTCACAGAAAGCTTTCAACCACCAATTGTTCGTAACAAAACTCACTTTATCTATGCAACTAAATTAATTACATCAATAACAGTGGTTATCACGATTCATAGTAAGCTATACTATAGTGTTGTAACTTATCGTAATGTGTAACGTAGATAGTTTGTAGTATTGACATCCTGAGCCCTCGCATTTCATTCCTTGTTACTTAAGATCATGCCAGTTCCCAAACAAAGCAACGTTTCCCGCCTGTAATCTTAGCAATCATTAGCGTGCGTCGAACGTTAGTTCTAGCATTAGCTGCTTTCCACCTTCTCCTACCTGCTGCGACACCAATGTGGTCACCTTGCTAACGTTAGCTGTCCATAGCTAAAACTTGACCCAAAATGCGGATTTACCCAAATAGTGACACGAGTTGACGTAACGTCAGAATATTTTAGTTTCTACATGTATGGCAGTGTTTTTCAAAGAATATTAATGTCAGGTCAGGATTGACTTAACATGGACTACTAGCATACCGTTTGCTTATTAATAACCTAGCTGCTAGAGCTACTTGGCTAACAATCAATGCTGGACTTTATTTAGCAAAAACCCATTCGACGTTTAACCTTTACAATATTGAAAGTTGGAGCAGTCTTTACATAATATATACGTAATACATACATATTAAATACGTCTGAAGACATGAGTCTACGTTACCTTTTATACAGACGTCTGCATCCACTGTGTGTGCAACTTCTTCCAAGTGCGCGCCAAGATCAAGTGCTGAGAAAATAAGTAACCTCTGGTCTCAGGGTAACAGCTCATCCAGGACACCAGGGATTGGCCAATAATTTAACACATTTTGTGTTGGGCAGTATATCCAGTAATATAACACATTAACAACACAAAATAACACAAATTGTGTTAAAATGGTGATAACACAAAAAATGTGTCATTATTTAACACATCATTTTTGAGAGTGTACTTAAATTGAATGGCGCTTTGCACACAAGTCTACTGTACTTAGACTTCCCCCCCCAACAATCGCAAGTGTCCTCTTTTTCGCCACCTCAAATCTGGTCACCCTAATTAAAGTCCACATTTGAATAATATTCTATATGATGTGCATCATACTGCTTATCACTATCCTGGAGTATCAAGGCGAGGTGCAGCCATGAAATGTAGTCATGCTAATAAACGTTGCTTATCGGGGCAACATTAAAATACAAAACCACAGGTTACTTTAACCCTCCCTACAAAAGTTCAACATAATCCAAGTCGATTACATGAGCAGAGTAACAACAACACGGCTTGTTTATCTTGTGTGCAGGTAAATCCCATTAAACGTCACGTACAACCTGTTTAACACCCAAGATGGCGAGTAGGCTAATTTCTACTTTTCTTACCCAATTGACATGTGGCTCTCAGTGCTGCCACTGGTGGCCTAAAACGCAACACTATTTAAGACAACTACTGAAGTGACAGAGTAATGAACAACCAAAAAGGTTGTTTTTATTGACAGCAAAGTGTAATAAATAAATTAAGTAATTGCAATAAATGGATGTATTTGGTATTTATATCTTAGTTTAATTAGTAACTAAATTGATCATGGTTTTGTAAAAATATCCCAACACATTTACTCACTGCACACTCGGCTGATTACTTCCTTGATCTGCAGCGGTAGCCACAATGATCACACTCTGAAAAATAAGTAGCTAATTGAATCATATGTTTTGTGACCGTGCAGATTCAGATTCAGTCATCTGTATCACAACATTTTACACAGGTTGCATCAGTGAACATCAGTAAAACTTAAAAGAGATCATTGACAATTAATTAAAAAATCATGTGACAGGCCAAACTGTGTAATGCAGAATATTTAAAATCTTACAGACGGATCAAATGAATGAATCATATATGGTTGTCTGGGCAATTTTGATATGAGACACACACAGCATGATGCCCAGTAGGCTGCATGATTGTATGTCAAAACAGTTCTAACATTTGTATTCTTAACCATATTTGATGTACAATACTCTCAATGTTCAAGATAGTGACTTTAAAACTATGCTGAATTGGAGATATATGATGAAGTAACTAAAGAAACTGAGGCGTAGTAGGATTCACCAATTAATTATTCATATCATTTCCAACAAGACTAAAACCATAGTTACATTTTGACTAGGTTATATTATTATCAAGTACATGTGTGTGCATTCACACATTCATGCATTATTGACCATGCACCTTTATACTTCCTTTTCTGCTTTTTTTAGTTAGTGACAAATATGAAATATTCTTGATCCCTAAAGGCCGAATGTTATTGGCTTTGGTCGCTCCATAATCCTTCTTTTTCTGGTCTCAACTGAATTGTATTGATAGCTGTTGGATGGATCGCCATGAAGTTTGGTTCAGATATTCAAGTTTAGCATTGCCCGTTGTAAACATCATACCTGAAACAACACACTACATGTTCTTTCATTAGCATTTAGATAAGTGTTGCCCCAGAGAACAGCAAGCTGCAGCTGTAGACTTTTAATCTGGTTATTCAACGGCTTTCAAGTTTACTCAAGGTCTCTTCAAGGGCATAGGTTGTTTTTGTTTTACGTTTCAGTGACAATTTCATGCACTACAGTGTTTGGATTGCTGACCTAGTTTATATTCCCCTACTGCCTTTATAACAATTCAGGGTTAAGGTGAATGAATTAGCTTTTGCTACATCTAAGGTCCCAAATCTGTTGGCCTCCTCTACACATATCAATGTCTGGAGCATCTTATCCTGGTGGGGTTTTTTTGCCACCAGGATAAGATCGTCTGCTGAACAGAGGATATGAGTGTTTGTGAGTCTTGTGTGTTTTTTTTTAGAGGAAGTATCCTTTGCTTCTCTCTGTAATTTGTCTGTTGTTTTCATACACCCTGAGGTGATAAGCACTAAAAAAGGTCTCCTCACTTTATCCATGTGTTTGATGTTGCTGTTTGCATCAAAGCAGGTTGAATATTGTTATATAGACAGGAACATGAACAGCGGTTGAACAATTTGAAAACTTGTTATGAAAGAACTCTCCAGTTTACATTTGAGTAATGCACGCATTCATTTAATAAGTTAAATTTACAATTTTAGCGTTAGGGTTATTCACCTGCTGGCACGCAAAGAAACGTGGAGACAAAAGTGAAAATTGGGCTATAATTGAACAGATCTATCATTGAAATAACTCTTAACACCTACCTCTTTGGCAGCAGAGGGATTTCAGTTGAGTGGAAAAAAGATATGGCCCAATGGGAATACTTTCACTCTGATGGATGCAATGTTTGACATAATAAGTGACAGATTACATGTGAAAGTTGACGCACATTCCTGTGAACACTGCATATGTCATCGAATATCACCTGTGTTGATAACACACATTATTCTACATTAAACACGAGTGATCTTTTCAAATGTTTCCCATGTTGTTAGCGAGGCTGTGTTATATAAACCCTGTAAAGATAACCACATCTTTATTTGAAAAATCAACCTCAAATGAAAGATGCACTGATACGTTTGAACTATTCCTGTGATTTAAAACATGCTCTATTGTTAAATGCTTGCATATGCATTTTTCATGGCCCACGACCAGTGTTTATACGCTTTACCAACCAAAATGAGTGTGTATATAGAGGTTGTTTTAAATTGATGAAAACTCTCTAAAGCAATAGGCTGTCTTTTTCCTGTAGATTTGCCTTTATGTTTCTGATAATGTGTTTGTTTACCAGAACCAGAAATCAGCTTTTATTTAATACTAACGTTTTCCAGTGGATACTTTACTTTCTTACGTTACATATTCAGTCTCTCTTTAAACATTGAAGGTGTCAGAATGTTCAAATAGCAAGTCAGAGAATATCAGGAAACTCTGTTTCAAAATAAAAGACCTTTGAAATGTGTTATATGAGCTATCGTTCCTCTGTTTGTAGTTAAGAATAATTAAAAACTGTCCATAATCAAAGACATATTCCACTTCAGGGTGGTAGCAGGCCACCCCAACTAACCACTCAGAGAATATCAGGACATGCTACGTGGTCGGCTCTTGCTGTTGTGCAAGTTTTTGTCCTTTAACTAACATATCCACAGTGTTTTGTTTCAATGTTTTGAAAGTTATTGTGGTTCAGTGTATGGCATGCTTTGCTTCACCCTCTTATGTTACTTCTGGTTGCAAAAAAAGTACTTGAGATGACCCAAATTATGTTATTTTGCTGATATTTGGTAAAAGATCAATGCAGGATTGGATAACCTTTTGACTTTGAATTAAAAACCAGTCAACACATCACATAAACTTTCTTTGCAAGCATGTTTAACATTCTTCTCTTGTCTCAATGACCTCACAAGGACTGCTTGTGCCACATGTGGCACCACAGAATTCTATAATGAGTATATACTAACTGTACATTTGCAAAACAACAATTTTGTGTCTAAACAGAAATCGTAATCTTTAAATAGAGGAAACACATGGCTTTAGGATCCTTCGGTGGAGCCTTTGAATAACATGAATGCTACAGTGACTCATACAGGTGAACACTAGGGTTGTTTAGCATAACACTGAAGAGGTGAACGTTCCACAAGACGACTGCATTAAAATATCAAAGAGCCTCACCAGGAGTTTCCTCAGAGCTTTCCTCCCACATCTCTGTCCCCCCCACCTTTTCTTTGTTTCCTCTTTCACCATTGTCCACCTTCACCTTCCACATTACCTTTTGCACATAAAGTCAGCTTCACTGTGATTGGCAGGGAGGACATTAATGTGTTATTCATTGGTTGTGAACCATTCCCATCTACCTGAGGGCCTGCCTGCGAGAACCACTCATGCAGCAACTCTCACACAGGAAACCCATTTTCCAATCCCTGCTTTGTGAAGTTTTGTTATCGCTGTATCCAAAATATCACTGACTTGTGGCTGCATCGCCAGTATATGAAGAACCGAAAGGAGGCAGAGGAGATGTCTGGAATCACTGTGACTAATTTTTCGGAAGGTAAGCATTATGAATTTAGAACAAATTCAGGCCTGAGAAAAAATGAACATGTGAATTGACATTGGCGCATGTTCATGGCTTTGTGCGCGCTTAAAAAACAGGAAGACTTTAACCTTTCCAGGAAAAGTTTGGCTTGCTTTCACACATACAATTCTAGTCAATTATTGTGCACTGCTCTGTGATCTTATACTAAGAATGAACTAAGCCACTTCTTATCATTGTATTATATTATTTCTGTTTAATAACTTGTGATGGATGTTTGCTGAAAGTATACCCCTGTTAATGTAGAAGGTGCATTCGTTTGCTTGCATTTCCCATTGTGCCCGTTCAGGATGATATGCAGTAAACACGGTTGGTTGTGAAGCGATGACCTTTATGGTAAAAGGTCACCGTGTGAATATAATGAGCAGCAAATCAATTTAAATATGATTTATTCATTGAGAGATGAACACAATCAACACAAAAAAGTGCTAACGGTGGAATTCAGGACTCACTGCCGCATTGCTGTTTTGTTGTGTGTTGGATTTTAAGGTCTTGCGTTACATGTGTTTATTTTTGTCATAAAAATGCATAACTGAGTGATGTCATACTGGTCAATCTCATTGATTTAGAATAAACAAGGAGACACATATTGAGACAGTCTCTACAGTTTTATGTTTTTATTGAAGGAAGTTTATGGAAAAGGTGTGCTAGCTCAGTCTCTCTTCACATGTGCACATATTTAATGTTTGACCTAAAAAAAAATGGACGCTGTAAGCTGCGGTGGACTCTGTTAGACATTTAAAGCTCTCAGTCTGTAAAATATTGTCAACAGATTCATCCAGTAGCTCTTATATGTCATCCATTACTGAATCATGCAACTTTGATCATGCACATTTCATTGAAAAGACATCCAGGCAATATGCTTTGTGCTTCTACAGTCATGTTAAAATCATGTCTCTGTGTTATGGGTTGTGTTCCTGATGCCCCTCAGGTTCTCCTGCAGCTTGACTAATGTTTTACATGTAGACTAAGCCAAACTAGCGGTGCACTTACAATGAACCCATTAACCACACAACATTAGTTTATCAATGCAGCATTTCCTTGCTGTCCTGGCCTGTTGGTTAGTGATGCTATAGTCACTGTTTGACTCACTGCTGTGTCAGCGATGAAAGTCCAGAATGCATACTGCCCGCACATGTCTGTGCTGTAAACGAAGTTGAGAAGTTATCTAAGGTAATGTGTGCGGTCTATTTCAGCATGGATTTTATTTAGAGTTATAAGCAGTGATCAAGTGCTGCAATATGAAGGTTAGATCTGTTGAGATATGCATGTCTTGTTAAAAGGACAAGTAAATAAAACCATAAGATTGTGCTCTAATGCGGTCACTTTGGATCAGGGCCTAAGTCAGGCCATGAAACCTACATGTGTCTTCTTTGGGGACCTGGCTTTGATCAAAGGATGTTTACACCGGACACAGGTACAGCAGATTATTTCAAAATAAAAGCTGTGGTGCTCCGTGGTTTAAGGACAAGTTATTTGCATTATGCAAGACAGGGTTTCACAAGGAAATACAGTTGCAGAACTATTTCACACACGAACAGCATGATGAAATACAGGGAAACAAAACAGTGCCAAATGCACTATTTGGATGTTTTGTTTTGTCTCTATTGATTTTTTAGAAGGAAATACACAGGAAATGAAGAGAGGGATGGGGCAACGTAAAGCAATGAGTGGTAGGTCAGATTTGAACTCATGCTGCTGCAAAGACTGAGACTCAGATGAACTAACAGAGCGGCGTTCATCATGCATTCACACCAACAATTGAATTGTTAAGTTAGCTGAAAAAATCCCTCACACCATGAAAACAGCTACGACCATGTTTTTAGGGTTAGAGAGACATTTGGAAGTACCAACAATGTCAATGATTGCATATCGTGATCAACACATTCATCAAACTGGTAGATACAAATTGAAAGTTGCAGCATGTGGCACTAATCCTCTTCACAAACATATGCACTACACTGCTAAAAACACTTTTAATGATGTTGTGTTTTATTGTAAAGCTTTTAGTTGGTCTTTTTCACCAAGAATAGCTGCTTTTCCTTATCTGAAACGGTTTTGATTATATCCTAAGTGAGACAGATTCTGGTTGTTTGCTCTTAAATTAACAAAAGACTGGGCTGCCCTCTCTTGGCAGTGGAGAGAATTGTCAAGTACTTCTTTGTTTACCTTTGTCTTGCCTTGGGCCAAGTGGAGGTTGGCCAGTTTAAAAAACCTAGGATTTTTTTCACCTAAGTTGCTCCAAGAAAGAGCTTGCAAAGTTTCAGCTTGTAACTTCTAGCACAAACAGATATAATGTCAGTAATTCCATTTCACTATTAGTAATTCAATACTAGGAATCCACAAGGAAAAGTTAACACCTTATACAAAGACTATTTGTTTTGAATGCAACATCGTAAAGGTTGTCTCTTTGTTCCCTATTATGTCAGTTATAAAAAGATTCAACTAAATGAATCTCCCAAATTGTCATAAATTAAATTCCTCTGACATTGGGCGAGAAAATAGAAATAAGTCAAATAAAATTGGTCACAAAATACGTCATGCATGTGGAATTTGAACGAATGAATGACAGAAGAATGATTCAGGAAGTAACAGCTAATCAATGAATAGCTAAATGTTTTCTAAGTCACTCTGTATCAAGATTTATAGATAATAAGACAAACAGACTGCCACAAATTATGATCTTTGAATACATTTAAACCATGGAATCATTTACAACACATATTTGATATACTAATTTAACAAAATAACAATTTGTTGATTTATTTCTGCTTGAGTACCAAATACTGTGAGAAGAAATGCTTCATTTATGTTATAAAAATTCAAGGTAATGTAATGTTCCTCTTCTTAGGCGGTGACCATGATCACCAGTGGAGTCATTTTATTCCTCTTTCAATTTTCCCGAGCAGCAGGTAATGCAGTGAGTTGATAGAGTAACAGCCAATGTGTCATTAGCCTTGAAACAAGATATGTTTCTCTATGTGTTCTTCTTTAACCAGGTCTGTTTGTGTTTGGTATTGCATCTGGTTCCAGATACTCCCTGATCCCTTTGGTGAATACCCTAAGAATTAGTCATATTTGTAGTTGAATGGATACTGTGAGTTTTGACTACTGAAAGGGATTTGAAACTGGTGTTAAGAGTGGGTCTCTTATGTTGTATTCTTTTCAAAGGGTGGTTTGATGCAATTCTGCCGATTGACAATAGGTGGCAGTAACATGCCAAGACATGCAGCAATGACATAGGCAAAAAAGGAGAGCCCTGGATATAGAAAAATGTAGGCTAAAATGGTTTCATTAAGCTGCTCTGATTAAGTTTTATTCAAGTACTTACACAATATATTGTAATTTGCTTAATGTTAACATTAAAAAAGTCTACTTTAATGTGTAGCTGTATGTTTTTGCTGCTCTATTTTGTGTACATAACTATGTTTTTAACACCACTCTAAAAGTCTCCACCCATGGTGTTCATGGGACACTGAGAGGAATGGATTGAAAGTCACACACATTTAAAAAACAGGTCATCAAAACAACAGTTTAAAAACAATAACGAAAATGTTATAATCCATTAATAAGGGATTGTTTGTTATTACGAAATATTTGATAGTATGCTGGCTGGAATTTTTTTAATTTAAAGTTATTTAATAACCAATAAAATACAAATTCCAAAATAAAACCAACACATATTGATATTTAACCGTCATAGGATTACCGACCTGATCTTAACATAAAAGCCCCAAACATTAATCGACAAATTTGAAAATGGAGAGATTTTATCATTTAAAATGGTTTGATTAATTTGGACTCAGTACAGATGCTTATTACACCATATCAGCAGACATACAAAAGATCTCACACACAGGACATGCGTTTGGTGAGTCAGCAGAATGACACATGTATCATGTTTCAAAAGACTTGGAAGACACTGAATGAATAAAGCAGTGAGTGAGTTAAAGTGTGTAAACAATTTACAGAGTTAGCTGCATGACAACCGTTCTTATAAAAGTTCAGGAGAAAAAGATCCAGAAATCTCCAACACCATAAACATATTATAAAAACTGAAGTACTAGTTCATAGGCACAAGGACCCAGCAGAAAGAAACACTCCTCTCTCTTCCTGCCCTCTCACTTCCTCCCTCAAACCCATGTGCTCCTGGAGGAGGGGCAGTTTCAATTCAGAATGTGTGTGTGTGTGTGTATGGGTGTGTGTATGGAACACATTGAGAGCACTTCACTGGTGAGTGCAGTGTGATTTGGGGGCAGAGAGAAGGATGATGGGTTGACCTTTGGAAAGCGTCTCACCTGAAAAACCTGAAGAACATGGAAGCCAAAAAGGTCCTCCATTTTGTGCCATCTGGTGAGTCTTACAGGGGTGGAGGGTTGTGAGAAGGTCTTTCATGATGAAACCTGAGCCAACAGTTTCCAACACGTGGAGAAACCCTCTATATAGATTATTTGTGTGTGTGTGTGTGTGTGTGTGTGTGTGTGTGTGTGTGTGTGTGTGTGTGTGTGTGTGTGTGTGTGTGTGTGTGTGTGTGTGTGTGTGTGTGTGTGTGTGTGTGAGCTGATAGCAGCTGGATAAAGGTGTAAAAGTGATCTAAAGTGCTGGCTTTTATCTTTGGATGTAAAATCATTTCTATTATATTTTATTTGCCAGCTTCTGTGGGTGCTATTTCCTTTTTTTTTTTATGTCTTAGTGTGCCTGGTTTTAAAACCACAGAATATGAGTAAGATGCTTTTTTATTGCCAGGAAAGCCAAACGGATATGGCTTAATATTTACAATATGGCAATAAATGGCACACTTATCTGTCATGGAAGGGTTTTTACAGCTAACCTTCAATTCATTTTGGCATCTTTTAACACTGTTATAGTGCCACACGGGTGAAGGGAATCACTCAGCACATTGCATTACGTATGTCTTAAGTTAGGCAGACAATATTTATGTGGCTATAGTGTCATATATTCCATTTCATATCTACATAACACTTAGTTTATCATGTCACTTGCATAATATAACAATTACTCGGGCAATTAAACAACTCACTAGAGCTCAATTATTCTACAAGAACATCATTGGAAACTATTTTAATTCTGCCTTAAAAGGTCTGAAAATACAGTCAATGGTTCTTGATTATTGTGAGGTTTTGCTTATTTTCTTTATGTTGTATTAAGTGAACTGAATATATGTAGGTTTTGGGCACTTGGTCAGACAAACCTAGTGGTTTTAAGAAGTAACCATGCTATATTTGCTTTACTATTTAAAATTTACGATCAATTAATTGAATTGGCTGATTAACAAATAATGAAAAGCAATGGCCGAACTACGACAAGTATGAGTGCAATTCTGTTCAGTGCCATTAATGGGTTAAAAAGTCATACTTGAGTTTTCTCAGGTCATGGATTAAGAAGATTATCTAGCAGAAAAAAATGTCTAATATTCTAATCTGGCCTTTCCACTCTTGTTTAAGACATTCTCTGGTTGAAGTTGAAGATAATAAGATACAATTGGATTTAATAAAGAAGTTGTATCAAATCTACAGCACCCCCTTTCTTGCCTGCGATTTGCTTCAGGCATACAAACGTTATGCAGGTTTTTCGTCATCCCACAAACTTAATAAACAAGTTTCAAACGCTTCGCTTTCCCAGAGGATTAATGTCACTCTTTGAAGTCTACCTGAGTTGAAAGCACCTTCAGATGTGTACTTGTACTTTGGCTAGTGTGTGACTATGATTACTATGATTACTGTTGCCCCGTTGCTCATATGCACCCTGCTGGATAACCAAACACCAGGTTTTCCTTATCATTGAGGTGTTGAAGTGGAATGAGCTGTAGTTCCTCCTTCCTGTTATTTGCTTTATTCTAAAATATGAATGTGGACATTGTGACCTATAGAGAACACACTGTTCATAGTACAGCCTAAGCATACACTAACTGTGGTCAAATTCACTGCTGATAGGAGTTTAGTATCCTTACTGAGAGGACCGAATTACAAGCAGGTCTTTATATGTAAAAGTCAAGGGAAGCAGTAAATTCACAAGGAGCGTCCCTTCTGCCTCGGCGATTTGACCTTGTTGAGTTCAGCACAGATTCGTCAGCTTTGTAACTTTCTTTCCCCGAGACACAACAAGATTCCTCTGTTTTCTAACGCTCAAGGATGTCCTCTCCCTACGGATAGCACTGTGGCAGGGATGAATAAAATGAATAATAAATAAAATGAGGAATTACAGAAATTAAAGGAGGAATTAGTGGAGTGGAGATTGGGTATAGAAAAAGAAGAATGCTTTAGTTAATATTTCCGAGGGAAAGTAATAAGCAGAAGAAGAAAGCATTAATATTTATGTTCTCGGTTGCACGTATTCAATCAGGGAAATATTAATAAATAAACATTAAGTTTATTAATCATGGTGACAATGCAGAAACAGTGTTATTATCTTGATTATTTTGGTGTATTTTCCACATATTTCGCATAAATGTCAAGACATTTAAACAGAGCATTACTGCTGGCCTCCAAACAAACCCAACACAAAGAGGATGAGGAAGCAGAAGTGAATACATTAAAGCAGAAACATGTCTTTTTCCCAACTGAGATCCAAACAAAGACCTCTGACACATTATTTTTTCTTCGGAAGGAATTAAACCCCCCTTCGTTTATAGTAAAGTTGGCTAGTCATCTAAATTCACATTTGATTGGAAATATAGTTGTAAGATGCCCTGAGTTCAACACTTTTTAGGAGGAGAAAAATACAAGAATACGGATATGAATACATTTAAGTATTTGTGAATATCTGCCATAGAGTGGTGGAATGTAATGTTGTACATTCACTCCATTACTTTACTGAAGTCACAATTTTGAGGTTACTTGTACTTCACATTTTATTGTACTCTATACTTTTAATCCGTTACATTATAGAAGAAAATATTATACTTAAACTCCAAGCTTTAGTTACTTTACAGATTCAGAGAACGAAATACAAATAAACTATTACATTAATTTTGAGAACTCCAGCAACAGCATATTAGGAAACTAAAATTAGCCCCACATGTTGGCTGTTATAGACACAGTAATGCATCAATAGTCTTGATCAATACTTAATTCTTATATATGTATATGATTTTGAAAGGGGCTCTTACAATAAGTACTTTAACTTGTGATACTTTAACTATATTTTGATACCAATACTGACTTTGTACTATTACTTAAGTAAGATCTTAAATGCAGGATTTTTACTTTTAACTTGTAACTTTTACTCGAGTATTGGTACTGTTACTTGAATAAAATACCTGGGTACCTCTTGCCATCACGGCTGGCGTAAACCAACAGCGATACATTGAAACAGAGACGCAGGATTCTATCTTGGAAAGTGTCTTCACAGACAGACTCAGCAGACTATTTAAGGAGTAATGTCGATCTGGACTACTCAGTTTCTCTTACACTGTCGATGTCACACGAGTGCACAGTAAGAGAGAGTGTGAGGAAATCTGTCGTGTGCCAACCGGAAACCCACATGCATGAGCCATCGTAACCAACAGTATTCTGTATTGAACAATCATGTTTTTGTTTTCTATTTTTTGCTTTCTAAACTGCCTATAGCAAACTAAATACATTCAAGTACATGTGATTACGATGGCTGTGCCTATATCCTCTAGAAGTTACTGATTTTGTTTGTTTATTAACAAAGTGCTAGCTTTTATTATTATCAGCTAATCAGAATTTACAATGTAATTACACATGTTTAAAGTATATATGGTCATTGATATCTGATACCTTTATATCTCTTTTAGGTGTGGTTTTTAAATAAGCTTGTAGTTTGGTTCTACCTACCTAACTACATGAAGTTTCTTTCTATTCACTTTTTCCCCTGTTTGACCTTTCTTTAAAAAAAGAACGAGACAGTTGAGTTAGAAGGCATGCAAGGATGGATAGATAAACACTATCAGGTTACATTTCCCACAGAATCATTATCGCTTTTGAAGCTATAATATCATTTATGAATTTCCCCGTTGCAGCTGATGAGAAAAAGAGTTACAGTTAAGTGCAAGTCATCTACTCTTGATCATGCTGATAAGAAATAATGGAAAGTATTTACAACAAACTTGACCTTTATCTTTATGAGACAAGACAGAAGATGAGTAAATCACCGTCCCGCTGAACATCCTCTGCTACAAACAGCTTGTTTTATAAGCTGAGAGGCCCCCTGTTGTCTGTGCAGGCTCCTGTGAAGTGGGGGAGGCCTGGGAATGTTCGGTCTAATCTACTTTGAGATATATTCTTGCTTGGAGCCCCCCAGAGCCAATTTCTGCCTCAGGCGAGGAAAAGCTCATCCGTGCAGCTACAGCAGTGCCTCGCAGAAACACAAGCGTCTATACAAACATCAGGCGCAGCTGGTGTCAGGTTTTTGTTGAAACAGAGAGCAAAGGGGTCTCTTTTCAGTTCCTACTGCTCTGTTTTTTTTATACTTTTACATCATATCAAGTGTAGCGCTTTAAGGGTCGTCAAGGACTCACCCAACTGCATCACACTTATAATAATGATTTAGTAAGTTTAGGAATATCAATCTTTGTCGAGGAAATGTGTGAGTGTATGATGGTAAATGGTTTGTATTTATAAAGTGCTTTTCCAGACCCCTCGATGGCCTTTTTATATACATATATTTCTTCATTCACACATCACACATTCACACACATTCACACACAAAAAAACTAAATACAGACAGACTTCTGCAATAAGCCCCCTCTACTGCATCTGGGTTAGGGTTAGGTACAGAGGTGCCTCCCGCTCAGCAGATGAGATCAGTTGGGACGTTTTTTGTCTGCTGGTAAATGCAGACTGTTTTTAGTGTATGCTACTGTTGCACAGGTAAGAGACAGCAGGGTACAGCTGTGTAAGTTTGAGAGTTTCACACAGTTTTATCTCCCTGTAGTGATCACTTTGTATCTATGACAACGTGTTTTGTAAAAGGGGTCGCTCGTGGTGACTGGAGTTTTTAGCGCTCTGGAGCAGTAAGCACTTTTAGCTCATTGTTATGGTTTAACACCGGTCAATTTTACATTTTGTCTCACCAACCTTGTATGCAGCAGACAGCTGTTTCTGGCTGAGGAACTTTGATAAAACTATTCTAAGCTGTCTATTCTGCATCAAATAGCAAACTGATTTATGTGCACTGGTAAATATAGTGGAACATTTACCGGCTGAAGAGTCAGATATTTCCACCAGGGTTTTGTGAAGTTGAAATCATAGCAAAAAAACGTAACCTAAATTAATAAAACGGTTAAAAACGTGACTACAATAAAATATAATATTGCAGGAAGTCTGCTTAATGCGTGAACAAGACACCACTGCTAATATGATAACAATTTCCAGATGTAATAATATATTGGGTGTCTGTGGTTAAGGCTGCAAGTGAAAAAACAATGTGGAAACGTTCTAATATAAAACACTTTATTATAAATTGAACATGGAGTTGTGTGAATAACATATTTGTCTTTCCTTCTACAGAGGATCCATCCACCGGGAGGTCCAAGAATGGATATGTTTTCCAAGAGATGGGTGCGTAGCAGTAATAGATATTCCGTAGTTACTTTGATTGCTTTTTTCTCAGCATGGTTTCTGCCATTTCTTGTACAAGATATGCTCTGCTTCGCGAGAACAGAGAACATTATTCATGATATGAGGCAGAATAATGTAGATTTTCACATGTAAATTTATAGCAATGGAAATATTTATGTTAATGGAAATAATTCTCGCTGCTCACTGATGACCCAATGCTCAAGCTGGTGAGCACATCGTGTCCTTGCGAGTGTGTTGGGAGGTTAATTAATGGGTAAATAACAAGGCAGATCATCTTTGGGTCAATGACGGGAAGCGGGAATAATCATAGCTCAGGCGTAGCTCATGAAGGGTTAAGGTTAACTCTCCAATTCTGTAGCTGTTCCTTTCCCCCCTCATAAAAAGTGGCGATGGAGATGCCATATTTATCTTCCGTACAATTAAGGAATTTATGAGCGGCTGCTATTGTTGTAGTGCTGCGTGTCTGGTGTAAGGGGAACTTTTTTATTGGGTCTCTCTCTAGCGCGTGCTGTGTGCTTGTCAACAGATGGCAGAGTGGTGGGAGGAAAAAATAAATTGTCCCTTACTGGAGACAGTGTGTATGTGGCTGGAGAGGCATCTTAATCTTAATACAAAGAGCAGTTTTATCTCACTGTTATGTTCAGCTATGAAACGGCCCTCATTATTATATCATTATTATTACTTGTGCTTTGTTGGGTTTTCCCCTTTCCTGGAGTGTGCTATATAGGTTTCCGTGCATGTTAATGGTCTAGCATGGATCAAATCTGAAAGCTTCCTCCACTCCCCCCTGCCTGTAACGCCTCCATTGGACTGCTTTGTTTACCTCGGCTACATAGTGACATCACCATGTAACACTTGCACTTCCACATTATTGGCCAGAGCTCCATCACATTGTATATGATTGGCTGATGCCTGAGCATGAGCATGGGCCCCTTTATTTCTATATTTATCCTTTATTGCACATTTTTAATCCTTAAATATAATGTATTTTATTTTTTATTTACAAAAAACAATTCCCCCTGGGATAATTAAAGTATTCCTGATTCTGATTTCTCAATTGTAAAGTAAATTTAAACACTATGTGTCTGACAACTACTGCTTTGTAGTATGTAACACTATAACAGAAAATGTCGTTATTGACCGTGACACTTCATTTTTATGTTCACAGAGCTGAAGGATGGGGATCAGAAGGATTGTGAGGATGATCACAATGACCACATCTATAACAAGCAGCTCCAGATCAGTGTTTCAGGTAACAATAATTTCACTATAACATGTTCAGCCTGCGGTGTGATTTGTTCTAAGATTATAAATTAGAGAGAACAAATAATAAATAACATTTATATAATAATAATAAGAATAAATCACATTTATATAGCGATTTTTACAGTACTCAAAGACGCTTTACATATTGCCCTATCAGAAGTATGCGAACAGATCATTTATTAATTTATACTAGGGTTCAAAACAAAAACAGAGGTTAAAACAAAAAGAAGATAGTGGGAGTTAGGTGGTGAAGGCTAGTGCAAAAAGGTGTGTTTTTAGTGCAGATTTGAAAGAGGAGAGGATTGGGGAGACTTTGAGGTAGGAGGGAAGCGAATTCCATAGGGAGGGGGCAGCAACTGAGAAGGTCCGATCACCCCAGGTCCGGGGTTTTGTCCGGGGGACTTGCAGTAGGTTGGCAGAGACGGACCTGAGGGATCGGGAGGGGGCATGGTGATGGAGGAGGTCAGCAAGGTAGGGGGGGGGGCTAAGTTGTTGAGGGCCTTGTAGGTGGTGAGTAAGATTTTAAAGTTGATTCCGTGTTTTATTGGAAGCCAATGAAGTTCACGGAGGACAGGTGTGATGTGTTCTCTGAAGCAGGTAGCAGTGAGGAGGCGTGCAGCAGAGTTCTGGACATATTGGAGTTTATTGAGGACTTTGGTGGTGGTGCCGTAGAAAAGACTTGCAATAGTCGAGCCTGGATGTAATGAATGTATGGATGAGTGTCTCAGCAGCAGTAAATGCTTATGAGCAAAGAAGCCACAATTGACTAATACGGATAAAGAAGCTCATAAGCAGTTCTGTGCTCTTGTGACATCTATCATTTGAGGAAAATTTGCAGCCTGTGCAATTAAGGGAATCATGTGTGCTAGCTAGTCATGCACATGCTGCTGCTCGATGAATTAGTTAGTTCCAAGAATAACTTTTCGAATGTGAAAGAACCATTTGGTTGCTGGAGGCTGAGACAGTGTGAACAATCATACATTCTTTATGTGGCTTTTATTTGCAGATCCTGACTGTCCTGGCTTTGGGCTTTTGAACACAACAAGAAAAGTAAGTTATGCTTTTCTTGTCTCACTCTCTGTGTCCGATCAGAAACTTATAGGTAGAATTATTGATTTACTTGCCTTTGGGGGCGGAATACAGTCTGCAAAATGAACATTACACCTGTGTGCACTTTGACATTAAGCTAATTTCCCTTTGTTCTTGGCTCACACTAGTATGTGAAGCCGATGAACTTCCGCGAGGAAGTGCGCGCCCAGAGAGACCTGGACAGCTTCCTGGCCGAGGCGAGTATCCTTCTGGACGAGAACGCTGCCACTCTGGATGAGGTCCTGAGGCGGATGTTAACTCACGTGGTGGAAGACGGGCACGGGAACTGCGATGTGGACGAGGTCATGACCTCGCTGTTTACGGACACAACAGGGGAAGAATTGAATTGTGAGTAAAAACACTTTGAACAGCGGTGGAAAGTAACTACGTACAAGTTAATATGATGTCAACCCTTTTTTACATTTACTTGAGTAACAATTTGTATGCAAGACTTTCATTTGTACTCGAGTAGTTCTCTAGTCTTGTTTTGCTACTTTTACTCCAGCAAAAGACCTGAATACTTCAGCAACTACTCAGTGTAGTGTGTGTTTTCATTAAACGATGCTTGTAATATCAACTTGTTTTGGCTGTTCAGTTAATCGTATTATGCTCCCACAGTTCACCTCCTGTCAGAAACCATTCAGGGTGTGACGGCTACTTCCACCGGCATTCGATACCAGCAGTCCTGGCTTTGTATTCTGTGAGTTCTGACACAATAATATTTTGTAAAAAGAGTGCTATTTTGACTCCCAGCATCAGTTCAGTAGGGGAAGGTTTAAGAGAGCTGCTGAGTTATTTTGACTGTACAGGGACAACAAACATAAAATAATTTCATTGGAAAAGTAATGTTCTTTTTTTCTAAGAGAACTCGGGTCTAATTTACACCTGCCAATACATAATGCTGGCCAATCAATCATTTATACACCACTGAACCTAAATAAATGATATTCTTATCGATTCAGCTCAAATGTGAGGAGCCTGCAGAGACGCCATGTCTGCATCACCCGTCTGGACAGGCCACAGAACTGGGGAGCCAACTGCCGTGAGGCCCGCTACGTCATCCTCATCCTGGCTCCTCCACGAACAGTAGGGCCAATTCGAAGTTCTGCTATTTAAAATGAATAATATAAAGGAGGAAATATCAGAAATGTCCCCCTTGTAGTATCTAAAAGTGTATAAGTGATACGTGATACAAAGCAAAAAATAGCACCATATAACAAAAAAGGGTGTGTCTGTGAGTTTGGAGAACGAAAGAATCTCTGGTAAATTTCTCACAATTCTTTTCCTACAGAAAAGCACCAAGTCGGCCGTCGAACTCGGTAGAACATTTGCCACGATGTTCTCGGACATCTCCTTCAGACAGAAGCTTCTGGAGCCCAAGACTGCGGAGGAGTTCAAAGAGGAGCTGGTGCACCATCGAGAGCAGCTCTCCATCGAATCAGAGAAGCCGATCGCAACGGAGGTGGAGGACTCAGATCCACGGAGAGGGAAACCACTTGAGGTGTGAAAGAAGAGCAGATGTAAACATAATCTGCTATTAGTGCAGAAGTGGCCATTTGACTGTTGTATAATAACAAAAAAGCACAAAGTTTATAAGCCAATATACAACGATACTTAACTCTACAAACAAAGCAGTTGTTACTTGTAAAAGCAACACTTATGTTCTCTACCCACATGTTAGATCTCCACATGTGGGACCCACCCGCTTGTTCTCCATCCAGGCATATCAAGATGTGAGGCCGTAAAGTAAAGTATTTGAGCCAGATTACCTGATTATCCTGTTTCCACACTCCATCAGTCAGGCCTGAGGAGCGATCGCAGCTGGGCAACAAACTGAGAAAGCTGCCAGGTCTTCCATGGCTCTGGCAGCAGAATGTGTGCGGATCCATGTAATGATAAAGTACTTCATTATGTCCTGTGTTTAAATTGAGAGGAAATGTGAGCGCCCAGCAGGAGGGCGGATAAGAGGGAACACCCAGATACTGCCTAGAGAGAAAGCATGTATTTGGGTTATAAAAGAGCAGAGTTAACAACAGGTTGTGGCTGCACCTGATGTCCTGAATGCTTTAATAACAGAATTTAAATGTAGGTTTGTTGCTGCCAAAACAACCTTTTAACCTGTTCTGCAATTACAGAGTTGCATAATACAAAAACAAGCAATGATGGACCCTTAGATGTGCCATTATGATCAATTGTATTATGGATGCGAACTAAATTCCTCCACAGAAAAATATGAAAAGTGCATTTTTACTAAGTTCATTCAAAAGACCTATTACACAACCTGCAAATGAATGACAATTAATGTATTTCCACAGGAATTATCTGTGTTTTCAATATTTTACTATCTTTTCTCACTTATTAATGTGCCAGTCAGAGGAATCTTTCAACATAAAGTCATCTTCAGCACTGAAGGTTGCACGGGTTATCATTCATTTCAATGGGAACACTGCATCAGCACAGAAAAGGCCAAACACATAAATGCAAGTGCACCGACTAATACCTATAAATACTTTGTTGCATTTACAATTTGATTAAGTCTTTTACTTAATTATTTAGGTATTGTCAGGAACAATTCCCAGGAATTCAAATTTGATATAAATAAAAACAACTAAAATGAAATAAAATGCAGAGAATTGCAGCTGTATATTTCCATATGTTTGTAAATGCACTAGTTATTATAGCTGTCAGATACATGCAATGCTTGAGTAAATGTACTAAGTTTGTTTCTACTGCTAACAATAAGCCTCTTACATTACTTTGTGTGTTTCCAGACATTTCAAACATTGTCTTAACATATCAAAGACCTCTGTGTTTTGCATCTGATAAGCTAGAAACTGATGGAAAAGTATTTCATCTTCTCACTTGTCTACACGTTTTTCCACTTAAAACTGTCAGAGCAAGAACACATATTGAGTTTTGGCATTTTACTCCTGATTTCATTGCACAACGATAAGTAAAAGTGTATTATTTCAAAGATCCCCTTTAGAGGGCTCTCCACGTAAACATGAGTAACAGCATTTGAATAACATTTGTTACCTGCCAATGACATATTTTCACTGACTGGTGCGTTAAGTCTGAAAGAATAAATCCTGTCTCTCTCTCCACAGCTCAAAGAATTCTTTAAATTCGGAAAAGGTGTTTTTGATGACCTCCGGCGCAGACTCCCTCTCTACCCATCAGACTTCACAGATGGTATTAATACTTTCTTGAAACACTAAGAACACATCTATTTGACTAATTGCCTCTGCTAACCATAAATGTCTCATTTAAAAGCCTATCACTTTGAAGATAACTCGAGATTTTGGCTGATATATCTTTTATAACCCTTTAAATAATCCATCAAGGAATAACTGGGAAGGACCGCTGCCTGCTGAAGTACACCACCACTGCCATCTTCCTTTACATCGCCATTCTCCTGCCTGCTATCGCCTTTGGATCGTTGAATGACGAAAGCACAAGAGGAGAGATAGGTATGCACTCCTGTTGCTGGTGTCTTTATCTGTAACAGCCTTTAATGTATGGCATGCAAAATAACGTACGTTTGTTTTCTTGACAGATGTTCAGAAGACCATAGTTGGGCAGTGCATCGGAGGGGTGATCTACTCTCTTTTCGCTGGCTCACCTCTCGTCATTCCACTGACCACTGCACCACTGGCCATCTTCATAAGTGGTGTGTATTGTGTCTTAATTGGTCACACCTTTTTGTTTCTTCCTCCCTGTTTTCAGTCTTTCAGGGTCAAAAACTGACTCAAAATAGAATGATAAGAAAATGCATGTACCTCAAAAACCTCAAGGAAGATGGAGTTGAATATCAAAGATATGCACATACATGACGCAGTGTAAACTTGTCTTCATACTGAAAACATTTGGTGGATACAGTTTTGCGATGACTCTTTTTCAGAAATTTGACTTTTTATAAAAGGATGATTTCTCATGTGTTTTAAAAATGTCAAAGTTGTACTGTTTCAGGAGTATGTCTGTATCAGACTTTAAGGCTTTTGACCAATCTGAACAACATTTTGTGAAATGTATCGTTATCATACTACATATAGTCTTTGGGCACACATGGGTTGATCAGGTGAATAATCTGTGGAGCATTTAACTGTGAAAAAACAACAGTAAAAATCCCATACAGCACGTTAATTGCAGCAAATGTACTGTATTCAAGCCCATAAACAACAAGCAGCCAGGTTGCCAGACAGTCACTGTGAAAACATTATTTTTAATATTGTGATTTACTTATTTTTGAGTCTTCATGTGTGTTTTTTTAGTAATCAGAGGAATCTGCGATGACTACGACCTTGACTTTAAAGCTTTCTATGCCTGCATCGGTTTATGGAACAGCCTGTTCCTCATCCTCGGAGGCTTATTCAATATCAGCCTTTTTATGAAACTCTTCAAACGGTGAGTACACAAAGACATTTATTAATATGCGATATTACAGACAGAAGCATGTCACTAACCATTTGGCCCGGCACTGAGGTGAGGCTACCGATAAAAGAAAACGATATGTTATGACTTCCTGTCTTCAGCCATAATTAAATATTTTGTTTAATATGCACTCTCGCTATCTGGGCTATTATTTTGCCTTGAACAGGCAGTTATGTCTGTGTCTGTTTTAATAACACACATTTGTTTAAACATGGATGATCACGCAACGCTTTAAAAACACTTTCTTTTTTCACTTTCAGCTCAACAGAAGAAGTCATTGCATTGTTCATCTCAATTGCTTTTGTTGGGGATGCAGTCAAAGGCACTGTTAAAAGTAAGTCAAGACAAGGTCAGACTACATTAAACATGTTTTGAATGATTTTGCAGCAGCTCTATCTCTCCACACCGCAGGGGGATGACTAAACGTCCCTCACATCATTTGTTGTAGTTAATGAAGCACAGCAAATATTCAGATCCATCACAGAGTCTTCAGAGGAAACGCAAGCATAAAATCAAAGAGGCTCCCAACCCTGTAATGTAAATATAATGTAGTCTGTCACACAGCTTCTGTTTATATCTGTATTTTATACAAGGGTTTGTCACAAGACCGGAAATAAATGCATTAGATTTATTCTTTCCTTTTAAGCCTCAGGCTGTTAAACTGCATCAAACTGAGCAAAGCTTCAATTCAGAGCACTGCTTGAATGCCTGTAAATATACTTAGAATTATTACATAGGAGGGTCGTTATATCACTAAGGTAGTACAATATATAAAAGACACTTTGTGTGAAATAGATATAAAGTGTTTTTGTTTCTGAATTCATTTGAACAAGAAGCTCAATTTAAATTAGTGTGAAATCTGACCCTCTATAACAAGATGTTTTTCCTCTCCCTCTCTTTCCCCTTCACTAGTTTTTAACCACTTCTACCATGGGCCCACACTGGCCACCACAAACAGCACGTTTGTGCTCCAGCAGATTACTGAGATTCTAGAGAAGGCCAACAACCAGACGGGGAACATGCTGGTGCCTAGCAATGGGTCCGTGTCACTGATTGGACACGCTGAAGGTCATGCATTAGTCTTCCTGCCCGAGTCTCTGGTGCTGACAACCAGAGAGAGACCCTGTCCTCTGTCTGCTGCTCATGCTGGGCACTCTGTGGCTGGGCTATGCCCTCTACCTCGTCAAGAGGAGGTATGCTCCCTTTCAGAACTATTTATTCAATTTATATATAACTGTATACTGCATGAAGCGCGACAATAATTTTACCCTGCAATACCACAAGGTAAATTTGCCCCATTACAAGCAAAACGATTGTTTTTTAACATGAGTTCAAATAAAGACGTAAACATTATAAACATCTAGTGACGTGACTGTGTCTGTCAGTCATTATGTATAAGGCTTAAAGCTTGATTGTGGAGATGCCAATGTTTACCAAAATGTCAGGCTGTTTTAATGCAATGCCATAACAAACAGAAAGACAATATACTGTATGTGATAATCTTAGCAGTAAGTTCTTACATACTGTATGAACTGAAGTATATTTTATATTGTTGTTTTGCAAATTGGACCTTAATAAAGGATCACAACTTTAAATATGAAGGGAATTGTACTTATGCATAGCCCTTAGGTTCATGCTATTAGTGGCTTTCCATCTGGGTATGGTAGTTGCATATATGTCGTCACATTACTTGTATGAAGTTGGTGGCAAAATATGAAAAAGGTGGAAGATTTCCCAGCAGTCAGGCAGGATGTTTCAAATGATCCGCAATCATTTCCACCCTTCAGGTTTAACAATGTAATACATGAGGTAGATAAATGTATGTATTTCAATGTCTCCTGGGATATCTCCTAAACTTCTTACTACCCAATATGAATTATTTTCAAGCTTAGAGAGTAACTAGTGTCATCACTGTAGTGAAACTTGTAGAATTTATTACATCAGACTTGCACAATGTTGAAATATCTTCTTTCTCTCACACAGTCCGTATCTGAATGGCAAAATCAGAGAGGTGGTGTCTGACTGCGCCCTGCCTATATCTGTGGTGGTATGCTCCTTTATTGGCTCCTACCTTTTCCTCGACATACAGCGTGAGTAAAGATCCCTCATATAAAGGAACTGATTGAAGAGTACCCTCGAGACTTAAAGTCACAACCTTGGCACAGACTACATTTCACTGTTCATAAATCCTCAGTCAGAGGTAGAGAAAAGTGATATATTTGCTTTCAGGGAGCTTTCAACTCAGCGTGGCTCCTGAATCAAAGTTGCTTATGACAGAAGCAGAAAAGTTAAATATGAAGACATTTCTTTATTTAAAGTTATCAGCTTTGACTTTGCAAACGTGATGTCTCTGTCTGAGATTTGTATATTAAATGTTATGCTTTGTGTGCTATTAGTTCCTGTGTTCAGTGTCCATGATGGTCCCATCTTCAACTTCCCTCATTTTGAAAAGCTGTCAGGACTGAATACACTGAGCGCGGTCGGGCTGGGTTTCCTTCTCGCTTTGCTCATCTTCATCGACCAGAACATCGTCATCTCACTCACACATGTGCCGGAACATAAGTAAGACTTCAATCTTCGGTGTAATTGCCAAACCAGGGCTATAAATGTAATATTACGGTAGCTTTTACATATTTTCTTCACATAATTTGTTGCTCCTCTGTCTTCTACAGTATAAACAGGTTTGTTGTTCTGCTGCTGTGTTTTCATTGACAAACCACTTGACACCCGTCTGTGCGAACGTGTGTTACCAGGTTGCTAAAAGGCACGGCGTTCCACTGGGACTTGGTGCTGACGGGCTGCATCAACATCCTCATGTCCTGTCTGGGGTTGCCATGGATGCATGCTGCCTTCCCACATTCCTCCCTGCACGCCCGTCAGCTTGCCAAAACAGAACAGCACATAGAGAACGGACACCTCTACACTACGTGAGTAAAGTTAAAATGAATAAAAAAACCCAGTGGGGCTGTCAAAGATTGAAAACACCAGCTCGTCTTAACCCTTTTATCCGATGGTTTGGAGTACTGTATTTTGAAAAAATCTATGATATATTTATCTAATTCTGAGTTTTTTGGTCTAAATAAAAAACATTATTTATTATATTTTCTTTAAAAGTACATTTTATTTAAAACATCTAAATATTGATCTTGAGTTGAACATTATTTTAGTCATATACTGTTAGTGGATTGGAAATGTTTTTGATATTTCTGAGGTTAATTATTTTCATTAAGCTAAATGGCAGTGATAGAAGGGGATAAGAAAGGAAAAAAAGAACTTACTTACCAACTCATTTTGTATTCACTCGTTTATTCCATGTTTTTAAGGGCCCCCTAAAGGTTAAACACTCTTCATTGACAAGCATGTTAACCACTTAGATGTATATTATTCTGGTTATGGTGTTCTGTAATCAAATAATAAGTGTTTATCTGGATATTTGATGTATTTCTCTGGCTTTGTGTCAAACAGTATAGTCAGTGTGAAGGAGACTCGTCTGACCTCGCTGGTAGCCAACATCCTGATCGGCCTGTCCGCCTTCATGCTGCCCATCCCTCTGCAGTGGATCCCCAAGCCTGTCCTCTACGGCCTCTTCCTCTACATCGCAGCCACGTCGCTTGATGGGAACCAGATGGTGGACCGCATGGCCCTGCTGCTAAAGGAACAGGTGAGCAGCAAGGACACTGTGGTGTGATTGGTTGATCTGTTTGTCTTTCCTGTTTATCCATTAAACATCATATGGTGTCTGCTCAGAATGGCCCTCAGAGGTAGATGTTTGATTAAGGGGAAAAAGTGATACGCTAACTTTGCTGCTACTTAAACATCCTGCCCAGTGTCACGTTTATACCCTTAAGCAAGAACAGAAAAACAACAAACAACTTTAATGGACACAAGTCAATCTACTTTTACTTTAGGAAACAAAATGTAATGCAACACGTCATTTAAAAGCATTCTGACCTCATGTTACTCACTTTACTTTGTCCAGACCTCCTATCCTCCCACACACTACATTCGCCGCGTGCCTCAGAAGAAGGTCCACTACTTCACCGTGCTACAGATGATCCAGCTGATCGTCCTGTGTGCATTCGGGATGTACCCTCTGCCCTACATGAAGATGGTCTTCCCCTCCTGATGATCTTGCTGGTGCCCTGTCAGGTAAGAAGAAACAGACCAACAGAGGGCAGAGCAGCACTGGGAAACCAACACAGTGCTGCAATGTCTGCATAGAGTTTACATTATAAAGGTTAAGATTCATTCTTCATATACAGTTCAGTTCGTTTCTGAAAGCAGGTAGTACTGTGGCTATGGAGGGGAGTTATACAAACTCAGGAGTGTACTTTTTGATATTTAAAGCTTTTATTGAGATTTGGGATTGAAGTTATATTTTCATAACATATATTTTATATCCTTCAAAAAACAGTTTTTGAACCAAATCCTCAATTTAGATAATGCAAATTCATCAGATTGTATGCATTAGTTTTTTATATAATGTCATCTTTGTGTGCAGGAGAACACACAGTTTTAAACTCCTTGCTATGGGGTGGATTTGAGAAATTGTAACTTTTCATTACTTTGTTGAATTTTGCACTTTGAAATACAATAACGTTGTTGGAAATGATTTGATCAAACAAGTCAGAAACAATCCTACGCAGCTTTCACTGAAATCTTATTCAACATATAATATAATACTTCTTATAGAATTTTGCTAAAGCCTAATCTTTATCTGCAACTGTGCAGGGAGACCATAATGAATAGAGATGAAGAAAGACGCTTTGCATCATTTAAATATGGATTTAATATTTGAGTTTCAGTGTTTGAAAGATTACATACAGCTTTGAACTTTTCTGTATAGCCCTATATGGAGTTTGAACAACGTTTGTAAACTGGTTTGTATCTGAAGGATTAATATTTTAAGATACCGTTTCCATACTAACGGCACAACATCATCTGGTATCTCTTTGTGTTTTATCTCAGGACCAGCCTGCTTCCCAGAGTAATCGACGCCAAGTATCTGGATATCATGGACGCCCAGTACATGTAGAGCAACAGAGTGCGCCTTATGGAGGGATTCACTTCCTCCTGTCGGGACGGAAAGAGACTTAGAACTCAATGATTGTGTCAACAACTAAACAATGTGAGCACTCTCGGTGACTGGACGACATTTACATCCCACAGAAGCTTTCTGATGTTCATCACCACATTGACCATCCATGTAGCTGCCACTTTAATACTGAACATTCCTGCATCTTTAATGTATTTACCATCAACAGTGATGAAGGAGTTTCTTCTGTTTTGCTTATGGTTTTCACAAACACACACATTTGCCCTTAGCTGGTTACTTGACTGAAATTGTTGTGATGTTTCAAACATATGTTAATAATTTCATTTCATTTTGGCATCATGTGTTTGATAGAGAGCTGCTTGGTCTGTGTGTAAAGTGCAATGTGGATGAGAGGATTACAGTATTTTACCACTGTGGAATATACATAATCATTTAAAGAAATTAGAAGGAATTTCTCACAGTTGATAACGGGTAAAGTGAAGTGTCACTACACCATGATAAAGTGTGCGTCAACCACACCGAAGTTGAACATACATTTCCTAGTCGTTTATCCGTGAAATACTGCTATTTTCATTCTGAGGAGACACGTGACATGATAATGTATGTATGTATAAAGAATATGTTCTGTGCACTGTAATGTTTGGAATAAATCAAACTGTTGTTACACAAATAAAGCCCCTTTAAGGAACTAAATGCACATTTTACATTACATTGATTGTCCTCAATATTTGAAAAATAAGGTTCGAAAAATACGGATCATGCAACACCAGGAGAGCACTTTCTTAAATACCGTCACACACAGCATCAGCCCAACGCCAGGCCTAATTGAGCTGAGGAGACGGACAGCTGTAAAGCTCTTCTGTTGAATGTCTCCAATAGATGGCAGTAGAAGCTCGTCTTCAGTAGGGTTTGAGTTCAGACTTGGCTGACATACAGAACAGAAATCATGAGGCAGATTTATATCATCCAGCACAATAAACTGGAATGATTCTGTGGACAGAAAGCATGAACAGTTTCAACAAAATGAACTACGGAAAGACATTTTCTTGAAATATTTAGTTTCATCTGTAACTTTCTGTAAAGCCACATATTAAAGCCACAAACCAACTGATGCTATACTTTCAAATGTATTTTTCTGCTTTAGTATTCCACCATAAATGCATCAAGAATGCCATGGAGGTATGTAGCAGATGTTTTGAACATATTGCAGGAACAGAAACTGTTAGTTTGAGAACAAAAGGAAGCTCTGTTTCACATTTTGCTACAAAGACGCTACAAAGACAATTATCTTTTGTGTCTAAATGTGTCTGAGGCATGAATCCGCAGTAGAAAGGTTTGTTATTGACATTCAGAAAATGTGAAATCAAATTGTATAAAGAAAATCGACTGTCTTATTGAATGAATAATCATAGCTGCAAGGCACCGTTTGAATGTTGTCTAATAGCCAATATCAAACCTTTTCTTTGTTTATAATAACAAGAAAATCACTGCTATGATAAAAAGTGTACCTAAGAATTTATTTCACATTTAGTTATTGTACAAAATCAAAAAAGACGCCACAAAGGAAGCCAGAAGACTTTTGATGTCGACAGTTGACCCTGGTGACCTTCATGTAAAGCCCTTTAGTCCACGTCTGAGAGTACACTGAGCCAACTGTGGGCTGGAGTAGAAAAATAAAAGCTATCCCATGAGTCCGCTGGGATTGGATGTCTGATGGGACTTTTAGCTGAATCTCACGGTTAGAAAAAAGGAGAGATGATGCAACCGTCACCATAGAGATATATTCATCTCCTGATCACCATAGAGATGCAGCCAATTATTTGCCACCACTGCATATTTATCTCTCTGCAACCTACACAAAACACCCCCCCATGATCTGAGATGTGTGGCGGATAATTTGTGCTCTTGTCTTTGCAGGTAAAGTCCAACATCTCCATTACTGTATTGCTTCCTCCACATTTCTAAAGTTTCCTCCGTGTACTTGGTGGCCTGTCGTTTCTCTCTCGTCGAGGAAGTGTCACCAACAGAGTTTGTTTATGTGCTCTTGATGCTCTGGAAGCCGCAGAAGTTCCAGCGTTTCTCCAGACTCGCTCCAACACCGGTCAGCTCCTGTCTGAAGGTGCAGGGCAGCCGAGAGAGAAGCGCCTCCACCTCACCTGCGTTAATCTGCCGACACATTTAAGACAGGCAGAGAGTTGAATGCCACACAAATCTATTTTCTCACGCCTCTGCTTTTCATTTTCATAATGCTCACACTTAGTTCTCACATCTTCTCTTAAGCCCCATGAAAAGGGCAAGCATCACGACCATGACATGAGCTACATGACAGGAGCTCTGCTGGTTCACACCACCCGTGTGGACTGAGGAGCACCAAAAAGGCGAAGGTGACAGTAGAGACAGAAATCCCCTCTAGAAGCTGCTGTGGACCACCCACACATCCATGCATTCAAAAGCTAGGTTGTTTGAGCCTGTGCTGATGTCAGGATGCATTAGGGTCCATCATGGAGATAGGACTCCTGTATCATTACAGACATGGAGCTGTGTGAGTGTGGAGCTGGTAGATAAGCACAGAGTAGCAGAGTTGTTGTTGGGGAGTCCAGCCAGCACTATTGACGAAACACTGTGGGTTGCTTGATGTGCAGACTCAGTGTTAAAATAGGAGAAACACAGCCGCACACAGCCTTTAAAAAGGACATGCTCATTTTCCAGTTCATATTTGTATTTTGTGCCTCTACTGTGACATGTCTCCATGCTTAAATGTTCATAAAGGTCTTTATTTTTCTCAAACTGCCTGTGATGCAGCACCCAGTTTTACCTTTTGTCTAAAACTAAACTAAAATAGTGATGTCACTATGTTACAGAAGTAAATACAATTACAAATCTTCAAAAAAACTACACGCAACACATTCATAACGCATGCCCAACTCTCACATACACATACAGTACATGTCGCATATGTGTTTAACATAATAGTTTAGTATTTTGGGGAATACACTTATCTGTTCCCTTTTCCTCTCAAGAACTTTTTGGAAATACCAAGCTCCCTTCTTCTTCTTTTTTCAATATGCAAAACCGTTTTGTTTGCCAAATATGTGTGTTTTGTAGTCCCATTAAGAGGATTACTAGTTGTTCAAAGAATGATTTGGCAAGAAACACAGGGATATTCTGAATTAAATATAATAATTGGGACCACTTAATTGTTTTCTTGAAGAGATTTAGATGAGAAGATTGATACTAGTTATGCCTGTAAGATACAAATGAAGCTTTAAGACTGGAAACAGCTTGCCTGGCTTTCACAACAACCTGACTATCAGCAACTTCACAGCAAACTAATTATAACATTACATGGCTTTTGATTAAGATGTACAAAAAGTGAGTCGCAGCTTCAACTGATTAGTAAATGGTATCAATCTTCTCATCTAACTCTTGGAAATAAGCACGTTACTTTAAATGTTAAACTATACTTGAAAATTAGCATGGTGTGCTTCTTGTTTACCTGTGTAAGAATGAGATTCAATGTTTCTAAGTTTGTAGAATATGTATATTACAGATATATAACTAAAGAAACGATCACCCACGTTTTAATATACATTTTCTGATCTGAAGTGCTGAAATGAAGTCAAACATGGTTGATAATAGATTAAATATAAACTTCCAGGCTGACATTAGCTTTTGATTCTCCTTGCTGGTTGAATTTTCACAGGTTTTGCACCTTAAACCGCACCCAACAGTGATGTCACGGTGTACCAACACAATCTGCGGTACACTGTGACATCACCGCCTAACACAATATTTTTAGCAGCAATTTAATTTATCAATCAGAAATACCAGATGTCAGTATGTGCTTCTGAAATATAGTGATGGATATTTCTTAACAGTTTTTCTGCCAATCTGAGTCTACATTCAAAAAATGTTATACAATAGACCACTTTTAATTGAACTACTTCCAGTCCTACAACACCCTATTAGTGACTGATGGTGAGTAAGCCAGTTCAATCCCTGTAATTTAAATCAATGTGTTTGTAAGGAAGGCAGGACATCCTAAACCCTATCCAGCAGAATAACACTGACTATCATTAGAAACCATTGACCATTATTAGTTAATGATAGGACATTTAGTAATTAAAAATGGTCTTGTAGGGACGGTGAGAAAAAGGCTCAGCTGAGTTATTTTCAAGGAATCAGCTCAAACACGCCGCCTTGTTCCCAGAAATCAGGCTGACTAACAGCCTAAACTGGCAGAGGCAGGCAGCAGCAGGCAGACACAGAACATGAATATATTCATCAATAGGTTGTGCAACTGGGGATGTGTGATAAAATTATAAAGTGATAACGGCAACAGGGCAGAAGCAATGAGGCTCGAACAGAGCAAAAAAAATATTGCTTCACTGTATATTGAGGCTCCTGCTATTAATCCTCTGAGACCCACAGGATCGATGGCTATAGCAAGCTCAGTTTTAAGTTGGAGTGATTAAAATATCATGCTAGCTGGCAATCATGCTTCAAAGTAAGACTAAATTCAGCAAGGGAAGAACTGGAATGGCTCATTCACAGTGTTATCTTGACCTCAAAATATCAGAATGAAAATGGGTTTTGTTGTCTCCTCAAATCTGTTAGTTATGTTTATTTATTATGTCTGTCATTTCACGTTTAATCTACTATTTATGTCATACCAAGTGAGGTGTTCATGTATTCACGTCATGTCATGTCTAGTCAAGCCCCTGTGTTTCATATTGTGTCTCGTTTTCCATTTCCTGTTTTATTTGGTACTTACCTTGTTTCTCATTGCAGGCCCTGTTACTTTCTGTCTTTGTGTGTCTTTCCCGCCATTGTCAGCGTCTGCCCCGCCCCTGATTGTTGTCACCTGTTGCCCTCATGTTTCTGCCTCCCCTCCCCAGCTGTTGCTTGTGTCGTGATTAGTGTCTTTGTATTTAGTCCTGCTTTCCCTTGTGTTCTCTGTCAGTTCGTTGTCGTCTTTCATGTATCATGAGTCAAGCGTTTTTCATGTCTTGGATTTCCCTATCGTCTTCATGTGTTCAAGTCAAGTGTTTTTCATGTCCTGGATTTTTCCTAACTTCGTATTTTTGTAAAACAGCTTTTGGAATAAAGCTCGCCTTTCGTTTGTACCCATACCTGCCTCCCTTTGTTGCTGCACTTGGGTCCTATTTCCCCAAACCCTGACAGGTTTATTGGATATCTATTATCTTTTCATCCACAGACATAGCCCCTTTATGCTTATCCATTTGGGTCAAAAGCATGCAGTGTTTTGCGTGCAGTATACATTTGTTATTTTGTAAATTTTTTACATTTCTGCATGATCTTTGGACACGAAAGTGGATTGAAGTGAGGAGCTGAGACTCTTGTGGATGCAATGAGCCTTATCGCATGCCTGTGTGATGAAGCTAGTCCCCATAGTAGCTATTTCCTTTAAGAGAGAGAGATCGTTTCATGGATCTTGTCCATACTGAATAAAATGATCTGTTGGGATCTTATTCATATCGTCATCAACACTTTAACAACAGGAGCATTAAGTCAATTTCATAGGAATATTGACAATAAGGGTTTTTTGAGCAGAACATAAGCATATATATGGTATTTTGGAAGAACTTCGAACCATTTATTTTCATTCTTGAATGTATTTATACCACACAAAAAGCCACCATTGCTATTTGCATGGAGCTTTAAGCCATTCTCATTTTTTTCAAGCTAATTTTCCTGTGGATCTCTGATACGTGCAAGCACACAGTGGAACATCATTGAAACGTTATTCCACATAGCACAGCTTATCTGGTTAAAACGATAAAAAGTAATTGAGGATGTGATGAACTACTTCCAAAATCTATGTAAACCTTCGATATTCAGCCTATTTGTTTAAACACTGTACAGCCCTGGTAAGTACAGGTATATGTGTGTGAAGCATTGAAGCTTTAAATTGATGTTCCTGTTCACCAACCTCTGTCGAGATAAATGAAGGCTAAAAAAATCTCACAATAACTGATGGCTTTTCCTTCACTCCGGGCTTGTTTGCATGCCAGGAGACTAAAATGGCACAGCAGGGCCCTGGCATACAGCAGGCCATATGTCAACCCTGCAGGGAAATTTAATCTGTGTCACTATGTCTAGGGTATGAATGTGTGTGACAGTGTGTGCGTTACCTTGGTGTTTAAGCGCTGCAGGTAGGAACAGATATACTCGATACTGGCTCCAAACGGGTGGACGTGCAGGAAGGTTGAAATGATCCCTGAAGTTACACAAATAGGTCAGACACACATGTTAATTAAACTGTCAAAATGCAAACACATACCTTGTCACAAAGCTCCCGCCTCTCAGTTTCTGTTGCCTGTCAAACATGGCTTCAAACCACTGCAGAATAATCAAGAAATCTGTTTGTATTATTCCCCCTCATCTTGGCTGACTGAATTACAAGCGAGGATGATCGAGTCGCTTTTGTCAGGCTCACAACACTGTCGAGAGCCTCTTGTATATTACGGCTCCAGATTAGAGTGTTCGGTGACAGCTTTGATGCCGTTATCTTTCATCAGAGCTGTCTGATTCTAAAACTCTCCAACAAATGTTCTGCTCTCGACTCTCTGATGATGACCAGGGGAGAGAAATCCTCCAACTCGACTTGTTGTTTGAGCATCACGAGGCTGACAGAAGACACCAAAATGACGGCTGAGATTAAGGTGGAGGTACTCCAGATGTTCTTATCTCAATGTGTGTTTTCATGTTGACAGGGAAAACATACACATTCAGATTATACAAAGCAACAAGAGGAGGGGATGAGGGATAGATTGGAATGTGTGACTTTATTTGACAAAATGTATGGATACATGTTAAAAGATGGTGATGACCTACTTTAGTAAAAAATCATGTTATTTTTTAAACTGCACAAATCCCATTAAATATAGTTAAAGGAAACTACTGCAAAAATAGTCATATGCATATTATGTAGCGTTAAGCTGAAACATATATAGTACTTTCCCCACGTCCTGCTTCTGAACTGTTATGGCATTCCCACTTCGTAGCTAATGAGTCCTCAATAAAAAAAAGTATTTTAAGAGGTTGATTTTGTTTATTTTATGATTAATTTTTCAGGCAAACTACATCAATAACAATTCAAGGGAAACTTGTAGTGTAAAAGGAGATTTAAAGGAAGATTTAGATAACTATATTAGGTTTTTGAATAGTCAATAGTCTTTGATCATTTGATTTTGGATTTTGGTCAGACCAAAAAATCTTAGGTCCTGTGTTAAACTGGGAGAATTTGGAGTCTTGACCTAAGTATTTCTAAAAACATCCCATAGTAAAATCCTACAACTGTGTACATACAAGGGCCAAATAGGAAGAAAAAAGATAAAGACATTCACAGGATGTAACAGAAGATTGAATGGCGTTTTCAGAAGCGCAATAAGAGTTTCATTCTTTTGAAAACATTGTCCTGAAAAAGCCTTAACAATACAAAAGAAAAACACTTTCATCTTCTGTATTTTTGCCTCTCATTCCTCCAGAAGAAAACAGTTCAAAGATTACACAACTGTGATCATCTACATTCCCTGTGTGCAGGGAAAGAAAAAGTCAAAGAGATTCAACCCTTTGTTTCCTGATGAAACGTTTTCCTCCAGGAGCCGAGTGTCCCTTTCCCCCCCCGCGGTGCTCACTTCAACTCAGCATCAAACAAGACGTCAAGAGGAGTGATTCCGACATGAGAAGGTGCCGGGAACTTTAACTGTGGCCCGCCTCTGCCTCAGTAAACATCAAGAGTGGGCATGAACAGAGGACAAGCACCATTGACTACCTAACTACCTGCTATGAGACAGTACATGCAAGGGTTTCAGGCACTGGAGGAAGATGGTAAAACCACACCCAAGTGGACAATGCAGAAAGGTATCATTTGGTAAAGTACAATTTGCATTTCCTTTATCTCCCAAACAAGACGGAGCAAGTTTTATCTTTAATGTTTTGAGCCAACGGATGTCTCTGACAATTAACATGTGAAAATGCAGCGTGCCGGAAAAACAAGCAGCAAAATAGGACGAGGCTTTGTTTACTTCTATAAATAATGTAGTTCATTACACACAAGGGAGATAGATGTTTGCCATATTTCCCATCATCATGAAGTCACATTGTGTTATGTAATCTAATGATTAAAATGGGCTCTTTCTCTCTTCATATCTTCATTCTCTCACACTCTAATTTTTATGTAATTATGCATAGTTATTACGTCAAAGTGACTGAAGCAAATCGGAGAAACACACTGCTGCAGAGGTGGCATTGGTAGGGCCCGCTGAGGTTATTTTACACAAAGGAGGGAAAATAAGTACAATGCAATACTTTCAAATTGAATCCAATTCATCAGCTGTGTAGTACGCGCTCCCTTTGTGAAACTAATGATGTTACATACCTGTTGAGAGCATTGCTTTGGAAGCTGTTATTGTTGGCATTATGGTATTGAGTTCTGTATATTGAAAGGTGTGTGTTGGAGCTATATATTGGTTTATGTTATTTAGCAATTCAATATTTATTTTCTAGCTGTCGTTTGTATTAAATTAATCATTATTTATCACAGTTACTTTAGGTTCAGTAGTTCTCAATGCTTTTATTTTAGAAGATGGATTTGGGCACTTGGTGACTTCGGGCACCTGGTGATTATTATATATTTGGGACTGGTGGTGGTAGGATTGGCGCACCAGACAAACATATGTTTTTTTACCAGGAGAAACACCGCAGCAGAGACCACAGGAAAGGCCACCGGTGAAACCTTGTTCATTGTGATTGTATTGTCGGAATCCAACAAACTAAACGAACAAACACAATATTCTGGCCTGGACATTGGAAATGATTTACCTGTGTAAGACTCGCTTTCTGGTGCCCCAGCGGCAGTGTAGTTCAAGTTAAGTTTTCCATTACATTTCTTAAAAAAGTTAGCTGTTACAGTGTAATTTTGTGCACTTCCTGTTAGTGTTTTAGTGGAAAAATGTCCTACTGAAAATTGTGTTGAGCTCAGATCTTAACCCTAACACAAATAACATGTACTATTGAGCGGTTCTGTGAGTCTGCACAGTTTTTATACTGTGTTGTTTTGAGCTACATGCTAATATCAGTTTGCTAATATGCTAATGATTAGCGGAATAATTTGACTTGTTAGAATTTTAACATTTTCTAATTAATGAACAGCTGGGTCTTATGGGAGTCATGTAGGTATTTGGTTTGAAAAACAAGTGTTAGAACAAGTAAAATATATCACCTGACAATGGTGTTGGAGAAAAAACTCAGGGAGTCACCAAAGTTCATTTGAATTATCACTCTGGGCTCCATGCATATCTATATCACACTCCATGGCAAACCATGTGGTATTTATTGAGATGTTTGACGGAGTGACTGACACTGCAGTCCTTGGAGACGAGCTGCTAACACGGCTAAAAGTGCTGCTTGCACTTGGAATAAAAAACTACATAATGAAGATTTTGTTTGGAAAAGGCATTCTAAGGCACCTGCCACGAGTGTATAAAATATAAAAACTGTTGGGATGTTAATAACCTCACTCATATAGCCTATCTGAGAGTAAACTACGTCACTCGGATTCATTCTACAGCTATCTTGTAATTTGTACTTCATTGTTAGGCTTTATTTTGAAAGTGTGGTCCAAAAGTAAAAAGTATATTGCTGACTTGTTAATGTAGGAATGCCATGGAGATACAGAAAGGCAGCCTACCGATGAGAAGTGCATCCCTCTCAGAGTTGACAGGACTGAGTCGATTCTTCTCTGGAAGACCTTCCTTGTCCTGACTGCACGAAACCACTGATGATGCCGTTACATCCTGAGGAAACACAGAGATCACAAAACCCTCTTCATCACAACACTTCAATTAAACACTGATGCTACAGAAACCATCTAACCAGGGCTCTGGGTCATAACAGTCTTATTTTAGGGTGTTTAACAAGCATGGGAAAAGTTTTGCACAACAAGCAAATGCAAAAATAGCTAAATAAACACTAACTTATCCACATAAAAAGAAAAACATCACAATGAGAACAAGATGAAGGAGTGAAAGAATGAAGCTAGAAGAGGGAATGCTAACAATGCTGCTAATGATCACGCTGGTGTTCACTGTATGTCTGAGATACACAGACGTTAAAAATGGAAAAGTGCATTTGCATGTGTGTGTGGCTGTAAAAGTGTGTGGCTTTCATTTGCATATTATTTGAGTGAGATTTCTGATAGCAGAGTAAAATCAGGATGCGTTGGCCTTGTGTTCAAGTTGTGGTCTGATATGAAAGTGCAAATATGTGTGAAGATTTACTCTCTCTGTAAAGATTTTTTGATTTTCTAACCCAGTTGTGTCTGCGTCACTAAGTCAGTGACAAGTGCCGCCCCCTATGCAGATTGGCCTGTAATGATGCCGCGTTAGTGGAAGGAGGGGAGGAGAGGAACGGAAATAAGTAAAAAATAATATGGGATGACAAATATTTTGAGTAAAGTAGTAAAAGCTCAAGGATTTTGCACTTACACTGACTTGATTAGCACTCTGTTCACTCCCTCTGTCATCTTGGTTCAACGTCTCCGGCTAGAGTCAATTAGGAAAATGAGAGGAAACGTCAACGAGAAACAAGTCACCCACTAATGCAATCAGACACACCAAAAAGTCACCCTCCATCCGTCTCTGACTCTCTATCGCACACACACACACACACACACACACACACACACACACACACACACACACACACACACACACACACACACACACACACACACACACACACACTCGCACGCACACACACACACACACACACACTCGCACGCACGCACACACACAGCAGCATGAACAAGGCCTAGTTTCAGAGGGACTTTCTGAGTTCAGGTTTTGGAGGTAAAATCAGATGAAGCAAATTCAAACTGTGAAAATGAGTGTATGTCTACGCCTGCAAGAATAGAAAGGTACAATAATTGGAACTTTGATTTTTAGGGCTGCTTTGAAATCAGTTGATTTGTAGAATCAAAGTTGCATCTACAGTTCAGAAAAAACTGCATTCAAAAAGTACCTTATAAATACGAAAAGACACACGTTGTTTAAGATGACATGGTGACATACTGTTTAAAAAGTATCTTTCATGGCTGAAGGCGCAGAGCACATGAAAGCACTGCTGACAGGTGTGTGATGATAGATGACATCTTGAGAGTGGATTTAAGAGACTATGGGGCAGATATGGTAACTGCATTATTAGGCAGACACCCAGTATTAGGAAATAATGCAGCGCTGACAGCTACGGTCCAGCGTGAACGCACACAGTGAATTAATATGTAATCTACCATCCAGTGTAAACACAGCTGACCTGTCACGTGCGTGAGAGCAGCCTGACAGGATGCCTTACACATTATATGTCTTAGTGTATGTTAATGCATTCTCCACCTACGGTATGCCAAGAGGGAACTCTTTTATTATATTATCCTCCACCAGATGATGGAATAATATAAGCAAGAGTTTTCAGTGAATTAACCTACACATTTAAATAAAAATTGGCAGACTTCATTCTATCCTCGCCACTGCCCCTATTTTATTGTTTTTCATTGCATGCTTATACTTATGCTGCGATATAAATGATACGCAGAAATGTTCCTGAATAGCATGATGAGAAAGGTCAAGGCAGAGTGAATTTAACTAGATGTAATTATTTTTAACAACAACAGGAATCAGTGTAGGTGAGCTAATGTAGTAAGAGCTATATTTCTAATAGCCAGAACATTTTGGTAAGTATTTAGTTGATGTGATTTTGGCTGCATAACCACCTTTTTTGGACGATTGAGTGTAGAAAAGTGTAGTCTCCCCGGTATGTTATCTATTCAATCTTCACTTTGGTCTCTACTAACTCCTGAGGTAAACATCTGGCTTTTTCAAGCCGAGTGCTCCACTATGTTTACCAGATAGTCTCTATTGTGCCTGTCGAGGGTTTGGTGCTCAGCAGGTAGTCTATAGTGGGTTTTAAGAGCTTTTTCTCCAAAAAATAGCTGTCTACTGCAGCCAAAAACTGCACGAGAGTGAACCAAAACAGTAAAGGGACCTCTCAGCTCCATAAAGCTGAGAGTATCATCAGATCCAGGTCATAATTCGCTGTAAAGTTTATAACTAAAAGCTTCCACATTGTTTTCATATTCTTAATTAATACATTGACATTATAAATATTCAAGTATACCTTCTTTAAGTTCGCAATTCTCTCTGACTGACATCCTTAATATCAACACTTTTTTAAATGACAGCAGCCGTATTTATTTCATATTGTCCTTAATCAGCCCTGCCAATTCGTTATTTAGGCTTTGATTATGAGTACTAACTTCAAGCATGCTACTCGTTGGTGGTTCGAGACTCTACATTTAGACTTCAAAGTCATCATCCTTTTTAGGCAAATCCTAACCTTTCCTAAAACTGAGACGGATCGAGAGAATGCAAATACTTTTACCTTCTGAGTGCCACATTTAAACGGAAAGTATGCGTGTGTGTTGTGGCTACACTGGGCTTGAGCTGTGTGTAGGTTATATCATTGTGTTTTGGCTGTGTTGGAGTGAGTGGTGTGCATGTGTACTCCTGATTTTTTGTTGTACTTGTTGGGAAACGAGAGGTAAGGGAGCGCGATGAAGCAGAAACCTGACAATCTCCAGCAGAAGAACAACATCTTCCTGTTGCCTCTGCTGACCCACACTGCACATGTTTTTACTCCTCAGTCTCACTGTCAACGGGTTCTTGGAACGTTGAAATTCTGCTGCTTTTCACAACCAACTGTTTCACATCTCCCATACAAACACCTCTTTTTCTTGAATACCTAAGATTGGAATTAGATGAATAGATAAAGTCATAGTGGATGAGATGCATTATTTAAAATGTAAAAAGTTATAGTAAATACTTTATAGCTTTAGCGCAGATAGTGCTCTAACTTTGATCCCAGCTACATGCAACTTTTACAACATGCCATCCTTGCTTATGTTCTTGTCTACCTTGTAAACTGAATGACATTTTTTATTACAACATGTAAGTAATTTGAACTTTTGGTCCCTGGCGTGTTACAGCAGCATAATAGGGAAGAAAAACACAATATAAGATAATGAAAACTGCAGAACTGTTAGCAACAGAGTTAAATCAGCTTGAGTCCAGATAGAGGACTGTGGTGATTTCACCAGAACATGTCTGCTACTATACAGCTCTACCTATATGCAGAGATAAAAGAGGACAACGAGGGAATCTACATGGTAACTGACATACACATCCATGTAACTAACCCTTTATTTTATCGGTTAATCAAGTTATTACTGTTACAACCTGGATAAAGCCATGATAAAAGTTGGAGATGGAGTGTGAGGGCAAATTAACAATGTATTGATTCTAATTAATATCATTAGGTTCTCATAAAATGAAGAAAGAGAACAAACAAACACAAACTCCTCTCAGACTGAGGGAGCAGCAGGTTGATGGAGTACAGCCTTCAGCTACATTACAGGAACCAAACTAACACAAACAAATAAACAAGCCAGAGGACAGTCACTCTTCGTAATTATGGTCCTAATTATTGGGAAAGAAGAGGACTTTACTCTACTCTGAAATGCATTTAATTCGAACCATTATTTTCCCTTTGTCTAATTCATGTTTATTATAGCTTACCTAAGCTTTAAACAACTTTGACTGAGAACATGAATGTCTTGGGACCTCTTAGGAGTTAAGGTTTTAGGCTTTTTTTGTTCATTTTAAGGAGATTTTAGTGTCTTTATCTTCAGATTTTTTGTGGGGGTCCCATTTGTAGGAGACTGTATCTCCTTTAGGTCTTGTAATTGTACTCTGTGAATAAAATAAATTAGATTGAAAATACCTTGAAAAAACAATAACAATCAATCTTTTCTTTATATTAATTAGGAGACAATGAAATAAAGCATTACTGAAACATTACTTGGATCCTGAAAAAAGAGGAATGCAATGGTGGATGGAGTGCACCCTTTAACTTATGGTAAGGCTCTCCCTCCAGTGTCAGCCACAACAAGCTAAAATAATAAAGCTTCAAAACCCCATCTCTTTAATCCTTCCTAGTCAACAAAATGTCTCCTCCAGAGGAGCCACATCAGTTCTGAACACAACTAGGAGATAAATCCAGAAGTGGCAGATGTGGTGGCCGTTTGTAAATACTTATGAATACCTCCAGATGAGCAACCTTCCATCAGCTCACAGCAAACTAACTTGAGCAGCTCTTTGAATCAAAAAGATGACCTTAGAGCCCACAGCGAGCCACCAGAGTCATCAGGCACCACTTGACAGTGCCATTTTATTCTTATAATTATCCAATTACATAGCTGATTGAACTTTAAACTCAATCTGATGTCTGCTCTCTTCCTTCTTACTGTGCTGAGACAAAACAGGCCAGCAAGAAATGAAGACATAAGAGGCGTAGGAGTACACTTCCCCCCGAATACGATCTGTGTTGTATGTCAATAGGTGACCTGCAATCAAATGACTTCTTTGCAGTGATTTAAAAAATGTCCCTTCCTCTTACGGAGTACAAAAGCAGTGAATTTCAACACTGTAGGGGTTAGGAGAGTGTGGTTTCATCACAGCTTTTGTCTGCCCTAAAATTCAAGGACAGTCCTTACACAGTCAGAAACGGCTTCAAAAAGCATTTCAACTTTAGAGCTACTCTATATTATAACAGTCTTGTCTCATTAGCAGCCTTATTAGCGTTGTTCATCAAGTAAATCCCTCAGTCAAGGGCACCTTGATCAAATTCCCTATTTAAGCATCTAAAATGTGGCAGAAACAGCAACCTTCTGGTTTGCCTTTACTCAGTCCTTTTCTATTTTACGATGTAACATCAACATTACAGGAGTGGCAATGATCCTTCACGGGGTAATTTCCCAAGATGTGCAAACATTTTCCGATTCAAAACTACATACTGTAAAATAAATCTCCCTAGGTGTAAAAGTTCGTTCACGGATTTAAAGAGCCCTCAACCCCCTTCTTCCACACAGGTTTAGGCTGTACCAAGATTTGAGTCTGAAACTGGGAAAGACATTTCAAAACCAGTCAAAGTTTTTTTGTTTAGAAATATTAAGACTTCTTAGATTTAATACTTTTAACATTTAATTTCAAATCCTTTTTACTACTACAACTTATCGTCGGCTTATTTTCAGTAATAGCTATTCAATACATTCTCTTAGTAGTTTCTATTGTTAGTGCCATGTTTTGTCCTTTCTAAACAAGGTTTAAATTGCCTTTACAAACATGTGATTAACAGGAAATTATGCAGCATGTAATCTAGTGTTACTGTTTGTCATTTAATGTAATGTCAGTAATAATATTTCTCGCCTTCTGTACCTATGCTAGTAGTTTAAGAGACATGCCTTTCTTATTTTAGCTATAGAAGACACTGTTGTTTTTTCTGACTGGTGCAGGGTGTTTATTTTCTTTCAGTTTAAGTCAGATATGATGTTTTTTCTCCAAATGCAGAGAATCAATGCTCTGTAAGGGATCTCTCCTTTGAACCAGCTGCTGTTCTAGCCATCTTCGGTGTTTTGCAATTCACATGCACTCTTGTAAAAGGCTAATTAAAAATGTGATACATGTATACATAGCAGAGAAACAGCGAACCCTTGGAACAATTAAGGTAAAGTAATCAAGTTTCCCTGATTCCGTTTTCCAGTTACACTAACCAATAGGTTATTCATGTACATGACATTTAAGAAACCAGCTTACCGGAGAAAGCCTACTGTAACCGCGTTACTTCAGTTCTTGTAAATGCTCGATACTGGCATCTCAGTTCACTGTTTTTTTCTTCTCTACAGACTATAAGAGCTGTATTGAGTTCCTGCTAATGCAAACCAATTTTTTCTCCTGCTCTCAAGTTCACATTAAAAGCATTCAACTGGCAAAACATCGTGTTGCTTTTATAGTGAAGCAGCGGATAGTGCAGAGTCTACAAAACAAGATCATGGTGATGGCAGGAAAGGAAAAAGCAGATTATCAACTGATTCCTTTTATAAATCAAATAGTGTAACCACGAGTGAAATCTTAAGGACTAACTTCATATGCATTCATATTTCTGAAATATTTTATTATTTATTTGTTCATTATCAGGTCTTCTAGGGAAAACATCTTTTATCTTATTTGCGATTAAATATGCAAAATGTGTCATGCACCAACACAGATTATGAAATGTTGTTCTCTCTAAATATACCACAAATGAAGCCTGTTAAAAAAGGATTCATAATTACCATTTAGACAAAAACATGAACACCTTGACCTAGAATGTGTGTTTGTGTGTTTTCTTCCTACCTGTGATGTGTGTGTAGGCTGCAGGTTGTGCAGTCCTGATTTGAGGTCATGGATTTGCTTCTTGAGTTGTTGTTTTTCTTCTTTACTCTTCTGTAGTGCTGCCTCTCGCTCCTTCAGCTCGTCTCTCATTCTCAGCAGTTGCTAAACACAAAGAGGAAGATGGGTCAGTTGTTAATGTTTAGCCTGGTCTCCCCAGTGCTGATCTTTGACAGAGGGAGAATAATTTCCTGTGATGCAGGGTCCCAACCTTAAAAATACAAAAGGTTAGAAAAAAAACCCCAAAAAACAAACTCCTTTATCAGCTCCTTTTTTAAATGTTGTGCTGAATAATGCATCAGTTACATCGGGGCTGCTGTGACCGAGCAGTGGTATGGACGCAGATCTGCACATAATGAGCCTGAAATAAGGAAGGTGAAAGCAAAGAAAGGTTATATACTGTAAGCCCAACTGATACACTGAGGCATTTTCAAAAACCTCAGTCTAAAGTTATGGTGAACAGTCTCAAATCAATTCAAAGGTTTTAATGTCATATGTTAAGTAGATACAGTGTAGAAATTGCAATGAAGTCCTAAGTCCCAAGCTCCTCCAACATTGCAACATAGTTATATAGGACATAAAACAACACAACTAATTTAAAATTCAGATTTGTTTAAGACAAAAATACATTTTATTTGGCTGATTTATACAGACTATAATACTGTTAGTACTCATATGATATGTTAACAGGATAACAGGCTAGAAAGCAGAAACCTGAAATATATAATTGACCAAATCTGATACATTTTAACGTCTGGCATTTATTTCCCCCATGTCGCATTTGCATGTGACAGTAAACACACGATTGAATCTCAGGAAGGTTTAAATGTAATCTGTATAGCAGGTATTTGAGAATTGAAAAACAGAAGCTGCCATCGGATGTTGTCAAACTCGCCAAACTATTTATCCAATTTTCTATAATGATGCAGAAAAAATGCAAGTAACAATCCAAATCAATTTCCTGATGTAAATACAAGGCCTACACGTTGATGTAACAAATCAGATAACATATTTAGATCTAAACAGATTGTAGTTCAGAGTCAGATGTAAATGACGCCTTTTGTCAGATCGGAGGATATTTTTATCAATAATAATTAACAGAGTGGGAATTACACTAAACTGCAGTCAATCATAGTGCTATATAATCTAAAATCGTTGATGTTTCAATGTTATCAGACGGAGGAAAGGTGTTATGTGTTTATGTTGTTATTTGTAAAAAGGGCTCTAGCAGACTTTATGTTTCAAGGAGAATATCAATTCTATCCTACAGGATAAATGCATCTGCTGAAAACATTGCACTGTGCCTTTGAAAGAACCTATCTATTATTCAGAAGAGAAGTGCTCAGATTGTCTACTGATGTTTTCATATGCGTGCTGGAGACATTTTTCATAAAGGTGATTAAAAGGCACTTTGTCAAATGAGACAGAAGAGGAAAAAAATCTTCTACCAAAACCTTCGCTAAAGAAAGAGTAAACGCAAGCTGGGGCTGTTTGACAACACAGCATGTGATCGGAAAAATAGTGGATTGCCGCCCGAGGGAATGTTATTTTTTCAAGTGGATTACTTAATGTTCCTGAGGGTAAGATTCTACTAAACATAGCCTACAGCTGAGGTTCTCAAAGCTGGTCCTTAGGACACAGAACAACAGGTTTTCATTATTCAAGTCATTTTAAGGATGTGGCTTCTGTAAAAAGGCCACATTCTATTGTTCAATTTAACAACAATACCTTACGTCCCGTCCCCTCAATAAACACATGCCTGCAGTTATCAAATATTGGATTAGTGTCTGTGGCACAAGTGTTACTGTAAGAAAATATTGCAAATGTAGTTTTTTAAGGTGTACTTTTTGCTAATTTAATTACAGTTAAGAAAATATTAAATATAAATTAAAAAGTTGTATATTTCATTTACTGCAGCTGTGAAGGCAAATGTTTTGCCAAACTGCATATTAAAGATTTATATAACAACTGCTTACTGTAGGCTTACTAATAAAGTAGGGATTTAGGGTATGAAATGTAAAACTGCATTAAAACTAGGACTATAGTAATACTCATTAGCAATTCATTTGATAATATATGCACTGTTTTGTCTCCCATCTCCGTAACACCTACCGCAATGACTCCATGGCACCTAATTAACATTTCAGTTTTTTTCCAAATAACAGTGTATAATGAAGGGATATTAAATACTTCATCATAAAAAAGCAACAGTCTGTAAAGTTACAATTTTGGGTTGAAATCCTGAATCCTGAAGCATAAAATAATTACAACATGACAAGCCTCAACGCTCCTACACAGCCATCGTACGCCCACTCAGCTGTTCTCACTAAGTCCACCTGATCAGAGCTCACACTTTCAGGACTGTGTGGGTGAGTAGACTCACTCTCTCTCTTGTTGCATCTGTTTGGACGGAACAATTGATTTCTTTATCATCCTAATTGGTATATGCCATTTAGTGAACTCATATTTCCCAGCATACCTATAGCAGAGGTCTACTCAAAGGGAAAACACCTGTGTGGGTGTGCAGGGTCTTTAAACACACCTGGAAGCAACAAAGCCAGGTGTATAGCTTTAGCACCAAAAAACTCAGACTGGCACAACTACAAATTTAACAGAAACACTGAGCGAGTATCCTAATGTTAATCGTTTCATGCCTTTTAAAACCATAGCCCTGACCCCTGGGATCTTTCAAATCTAGTTTGACTAACGTTGCCTGTAGAAGAAACATTTTGTTACTTATTTTGAAAGAAATTCCGGTTACCCTAATATAAACTTTATCGGTTAAAAGAGACTTTTCCATCAGAAAATACTGCTGGACAAAAAGCTTAAATGTCATTGCTTCTTAATGTTAACTGTTTTGACTTCTTTTACAGTGAACTTTGATAAAAAATGTTCCTTGTACAACACTCTGTAGAGGACCTGAGGCCATGAAGTACAGTCTGAAATGATCTTCCCTTAAGCCCTGATTACTAATAGCTATGATAAGCCAAAGCTCCCTTTCACACTCAAAAAATCAGTCCTATGATTTTGCAATATCACATATGGCACTGGAATGCCAAAATTGAAGCTGCTTTAACAGCAATAAAGACGGCGATCATGCTGATTGGAACAACACAGAAGCCAACAAACTCCCTGCATGACGAAAATGGGGCTTTTGTACATCGTCTTCTCTGATGAAGGACCTGTGTTATGAATCAATTGCAACAGTTAAGTGATCTCTTAATATTCTGGTAGAATGGAGATTCTCTAAAGCATAAAGCTCTAATACAAATCTTTTTTCTTTTCCATTTCTATCTTTCTTTCTGCAAGTATGGTTTTATATTAGTAGACCTCACTCTTTGGATTTACAGTACTTTGTATAAACTTCCTTCCTACTGTATGAAGCCTCTTTAGTATGTACGACACATACCTTCTGCATGCCCTGCAGAGCCTGCTGCAGGAAGCTGAGCTGCTGAGAGTGTGTGTTGTCCTCCTCGCTGATGTTTGATTGGTTCTTGCCTTGTTCCTGTTTGAGCAGCTCCACCTCGTTCCTGTAGGCGTCCAGCTGGCAGCGCAGAGAGTCATTCTCCTCCTTTAAGGCTTCCGCTTGAGAAACAGCTGCAGAATCACACGGGACACAAACACATTAAATTAAATCAGCAAATAATTTAAATCTGTCTAGTTTCTGTTTTAAACCTATTGCTTTCTTTCTCTGAGTTTCCAATTCAGGTCAATTTCTTGACTACTTTTGAAACAACAAGCTCTAGGTATATATTTGTGAATACTAGTAAATTAACTCACACTCACTTTGTTCCAATAGTCCACTGGTGTGAACTAAATGTAAGTATTACACATATCCAACAACTTGAGAGTTAAAAACACGATCACGTCTTTTTTTCTTTTACCTCGTGCAGAGACATTACGAATAGCAGGACTTTAAAATAAAATGCTGCAGCAAAATGAATTCTGTTTAATCTTAATAACAGGAAAGCGCAGAGAAACCCTCAAGAGACGTTTCTACAAAGATGACTCTCCCTCCTTTTACATTTGTGAACCAAATGCAGGGTATGAGAGCGTTTAAGAAATGGTGTTCCCATGAAGGCAATAAAATACAATTCCTTTTGAAAAATGGAAAATGCCCTTTATCTCTTAATAGGTTTTTGACTTCAATAGGTTTTCATTTTTCCTGTTCTTTTTTTCACAAATAACTTTCAAGAAGAAATGTAATTCCCACTGACTGTAGTGTGACTGAAAGCAGAAAAAAAGCAGGTTTATTGATCTAAAATTCCCCCAAATCAGATTTCTAGTACACTTACTAGAAGCTTTAATATCTATTGCAAGATGTATTTTGCCTTTGTGACCTTATCCATTATCTGAATTGTTTAAACTGACTTATTTCTCATAGCTCTTGAGTTATAAAACACTCCTGTTGAAGCCTAGGACCCCTCAGAAACAAACAGACCATAATGCATCAGTGTGCTGGTGGATACAAGGCGGCAACCTTCGGGTCTGGTAAGTGAAACCAAAGCCTGTCTTAAACTAACATTCTCCCTCAAATTCAACATGGGCCAACTCCTAAGGCTGCAGAACAGTCCAGTTGTATAGAATTTTAGAGTAAAAATACACAACTATGCAGGGTATGCTTAAGGGCTGGGATACCTTGTGATTGACAGGCCAGTACCATGCTGTTGTCTGGGTCAAAGTGTGATCAGATCATTAAAGTTAATTGGAACATCGTGGTCGTTTAAAATTGTCTTTCAGTGTTTAGTTGTACTTGGTATTACTCTCTCGGATGCAAAAAAACAACGTGGCAAAGGCCAAACTGCCAACCCCTTCAACACTGTGGGCCACAAAGCCATGGTTGTTGTCCCAATATTTGTCCACTTCCTTTATCAATCCTATGGTTGATACACATGGACATGCTGGAGATTAGGGCCAGTTACTACTGAGAAAGAAATAGGTTGCTTGGTATGAGTCAGCTTTAGAAGTATTGATCTAAACAGCCACAGTCAAAGGCAGGGTGAAAAGTCAGCCAGCAAGGACTGAGGGAAGATCTGACATCATTTAAACATGGAGGATTCCAACGCTGACTGTCCCATAAGGAGTCCTGGTAGATTTAACTGTTGCCTTAAAGCTTTTGTCTGGAGCTACAGTTAAAATCAACACTTATACATCAGCTAGAGTCTGAGCTTACCATCTGCGCCTCAATCTGATCAACTGCCTTGTGACAACACAGTCTTTCTCATAATCTATTTATCCATATGGGTAGATTGAAAGCTTTATGATGTCCTGATGTCCATCTGTAGCACACAAAACAAACTTATTTTCATTTGTGTCTTGATTGTTTTTACTTGACTTGGAGTCAAACTGCGGTTTTGTTTTTCTATAGTGTAGTACGTTATTGTATGCTTTGTTTTCATCTATTACGGGTTTAACACTTCACACAGCTCTTTAATCAGCAGGTCTCCTGTGTGTTTGCTAGGGTGTGAATCAAATCAGCGAAGATACACACTTTTAAATAATTACCAGAAGAATGCAAATTTCATGAACTATGTTTGTTATTTTCTGAGTGAATAAGGCTCTTTCTTTTCAGCTTTGAAATAAATCTAAAGTGTTCATCCCTTTCTTTAGATGGTAAAGAGAGGGATGAACATCAATCACATTCCCTGTTATTATTACAATTATTGTCAATAAAGCCCTGCTGTTGCATTGACTGCTAGTCAAATCAGAAAGACACCCAATAATAAGATGTCTAATATTTCATCCAGAAGGGTGCTGAAATAATGATATAAATTACAAGGTAATATCCTGAATTGTGCTCAATTCCACCTTTATGACATAAATCATGTTACCATGTCACAGAGACTTTAACGAACATGGTGAAGGGGGAAGGGAGGTAGGGTGGTTTTATTCAACAGAAATATTTGAAAATATATATAAATTCAAGTGTCGGATATTCTCATAATGTCATATATATGTTTTTGTGTGTTGACACGTACTTTCAAAGGACTATATTTGAATTCTTCTCAAGGTTAGTGTGGAAACATGATCAAATGAACATGGATACCCTAGCTTCCAGGCTAATGTATGTTTTTTCATCAGAGAAGGGATGAAGATATTATTGATTATAAAATCTTAACTTGGTGCCTAAGGACAGCCGACAGTTTGTCCAACTTCCAATATGTAGTCACACACTGTACACAACACATTTGGAGAACAACAACAGTTTATTCCCCCATTAATCTGTGTGCTGTGACAGGACACCCTGAGCCATAACTTGAGAGCTGAGATTTCTTTTTCGGCTTCTTTCTGCTTTTGTGACTCTGTGCACATGGTTTACTGTACCCACCTACATGATTTATCAAATTCCACAAAGTACGCCCACAATGTGACATCTTTTCATTAGAAGCGGCTTCAGCTATGCCTTATTCCCTGTTTAATTTCACAGGTTCTTTTGTTGGTCGCATATCAGATTTATCAGTGCAGAGATTCACTGCAGTAATAATAACAAAGCTTCTCCCAATATGAAGCCTAAAGGGCGAGACTTTCCTCCAGAACAGATATTTCAAAAGATTAGCTTTATTTCCGTTCTGCACAGCTTCTTTTATCTGTTATCGTGTTGCTTGTTTCTAATATCAGATTACAGATTTTCTTCAGAGGTAATGCAGGCCAGGTTCTCTCTCTGTGTTTGTGATTTAAGATTCAATGATTTCTTTGAGGAGAAACAGCTGTAATGCAATTTTTGTGCAAGCAATTTGATGGACCCCACTGAACACACTGAAGAATTGCATGCGACCTACAGTAAACTATGCTGCAAATAGAATAATCAAATTATGGAGCGGGTCAAATGTTCACTTCAACCTCCTGTGCCACCAAGTAATTTGTGACCAAAGCAAAAATAAACACCAAGCGGATAAATGTAACTATTTAAAATGAACTCCACTTGTAACAGCTGCCACATAAACATGATGCACACCTTGTTGCATTAATTATTTGAATCCAATTATAAAATATTATATATTATATATACACTAGTAGACATTAGTTTTCCACTAGCGTACGGCGAACTAAAAAAAACAAAAAACAGTAAATTATATTTTTGCACCCTCCTAATGTATCGCAGTGCAAAGTTAAGTCTTTTTTTGTTGTGAATATCACATTTTTTACCAAACAAGAGTGGTATGTACAGAATCGACTGGTAGTGCGTGACAGTGTGCTAAATGCCCACGTCATTAAAATATTTGTACCTGAGTCCTCAGAGTCTTTGCTGTTGGTAGCCGAGGAGTCCACCATATCATCGTCAGACATTTCCATCTCCTCCTCTCCCCTGATGCCCATCAGCTGCTCATTGTGCATGTTTCTAATCTTCTGCAAAACACAGCAAACATAAGGCAGGTAAACATATGCATTGTGAATGTACTGCAAAGTACTGCAGAACACACACAGCCATCTGTTTATAGTCGTTGGGCTTTCAGCTCAAGGTTCACAGGCCTTTAAATATACACACTCACATCTGGGCTAGGGGGCTGGATGACAACACCCTACAAGCATACACACATACGCTGCGTTCGTCAGAAGTTAACGTGGCAACAGAGGGATACACATCAGCCACTGAATCTAACATTTTATAATGTTGCCTGGTACAGTTTGACCTGTAGAAAGATCCTATTGACCCCTACCTGACTCTTTTAGCCCAATATGTACACACACATACACAAACACAGAAACAAATCTGTTCTATATCACATTGGAGGGTTAATGCAGTGTGAAAGTATCGAACAGATAAAAGACAACAGGATTAAAACAGGCTATTGAGGCTGTTAAAAAGCTAACGATCAAAGACAAAATAATCTTCATGAATCTGACACCTTGCTGTTTACACCAGGAAAACCATTCAAATGCTTTCTAGTATTCGGGGAAAGAAACATAAAAAAAATGTATATCTTTTCTAAAAAAACCTCAAGGGAAAATGAATAACACATAGAACACAACATGCAACAATGGCCATGATGGTCAGATCTCTATGTTGTTTTTCTTCTAATGTCTGGTTTTCAATTGGTTCACTTCAATTTCCTGTGCCATGTCAAAGGGGAAGGAAGGCTGCTGCCCCTAAGTGACATAACATGCTTTACCTTAGTGAGTGCATGAAGGGACGTGACACTTTGTCTGTGCACATGATTTCCTTGGCAGCCGAAGCCTTTACACAGATTTGGTTCAACTGATTCTCCATGGTTTTTCTATGCATCAAGCCTTTGAACAAAGTTACAAATATGGCTTTTAAAACAAGATAATTCATCTAAAAAAAACATACACCCTAAAAGTTTGTGACATTTAGACAGTATAAGGAAGTAGTAGGAATAGATATAGATATAGAATATCCACTGCTGCCTTTTATCAGTCGGAGAAGGAAGAGATTGTTTGCCAGCCTATATGCTATCCAAAACTACTGCAAATTACACAAGTTTCTCTTCTTCTTTTTCTTACAACTAAACACAAAAACTTGGTTTCGTTAAAGACATATTTATTTTGAAGTTAATATAATAACTTTTTTTATGGAACCTACATTGTCATGACTACAAAATGAACGGTTACTGAAGTGATGGTTAAATTAAGACACTTACAGTTTTTAAGAAACAGGAAACAAATTGTGGTCTGCCAAATGAAATGTTTCTGCTCCTCAATTTGTGTCCCTACCAAAATGTCACACTTCTTCCTCCTCTGAATTCCTACGTCCAATAGAGACTTTAAATTGAACTAAAGGTCCATGCTAACATGCTCGGAAGGAAAATGCTAATATGCTAATAGTTAGCAGGTTTAATGTTTTTCATTCTGGCCATCTTAGTTTATCTTATGAGGATGCTAATATTTCCTTAAAAAATGCTTGAATCTAAGAACAGATGAGGCTAAATTGGAATGCCAATGGTGACATGATGATGGTGCGATTACTAAAAGGTAAAAGTATAACCAGAGCTACAGTGGAAACCAATCCTTGAGATTTTTAAGTCAGGACCAAAGTGATAGACCAACATTCAGATTGACAAACTTGTCATCCCATACTCTCAAGCCATGACCCTTCAAATGTTTTCCTAACCTGCATACAAGGCATACTCTTGTTCACATATTTTGTTTTATTTGAAAAGTTTCACTGAGCATCGTTAAAATGCATACCAAACTTTACAATTTCACATCTTAACTTAAGAGTCGATAGATGTTTGATGAGGTGAATAGATATCATTGAAGAGTTGGTTTTAAATTAAAAGAAAACAGCATGCATGAAAGATGGAATACATTTACTGAAAGGGAAGAAAAGAACAGAGGTAAATTGTGACTTATTAGAATTAGATACACTTAATTTAGGCAACTAAAAGAGCACCAAGTATGAATCGTGTTTAGACAGAGTTATGGCTGAATTCTGCTGCAGTCTGGCTGGAGTACAGATGGTGAGGCAGTTTGTCTTATTATGGATACAGTGATGGGAACGACACCCAGCTTGACTGAGGCACCCATAATAATTCAGGAGCTGATTTACACTTATGTTGAACACAAGAGGCTTTCCGACCGCAGCAGTAACAAACATGGGGATCTGAACAAACACTCACCCTGTGCGCTCTCTGATGCAAAGGGTACTGTCATTTCACAAGGGATTTAACAACGTGTAGAGGCATGGTGCTCCGCCTAACAGCAAATCAATATTCGTGGGTTAAAGTGAAAAGTGTGATTAATGTATCAACAATGTAATGCGGACAGCTCCCAGCAGCGGTTTTGAATGCTTGTTAATGTCATAGATCTATTTTTGGAAAACATATTAGCATTTTCATAGTTCTCCGGGGGATGGAGCGGAATGAACGCTATTCTCTTTTGATACTGTACATGAATATTCACAAAGAGTAGGAACTCATTGACATTCAACAGATACATTGTTTCAGCCGCATGCTGTGACAAAGCCTTATCTGCTATGACATGGTTTCGGTGTGTAGATATAACACTTTATATGCAGTGGTTTGTGTGTGTGTAATATCTGGTTGTTGATTACATCCCTAACTCAATACTTTCTACACTCTGAGATGAGATCTTTAACTAATGCTGCACCACTAATAAAACAGATCACAGACTCCAATAAACACAAATCTTTGCCATAATTAATGTGGACATTTTCTGAAAGTACATAATAATAAGAAAAAAGTCAACTTTGCTCTCTGTTAATATATGACAACAGTCAGCATATCATCTGCTCAAAACTAACAAGAACTTGGGAACCAATTTTTCAACCTAAATAAAAGTAGATTTTAGTAGAGGAAATGATATGTATATTCGTAGTAAAAGTTGGCCTACATTTTTAGTTGGATTAAACTTTTTCAGCCTTTGTCAACTTTGCTTGGGAGTTAGTCAGGGTTACATATTAGGCCCTTTTGCTGTTATTACAGAAACACAATTTATCTTTGTTTTACTCTCCTGCAAAAGGTCCGCTAAGCAGACCCTTACAAAAACTACAAACAGCTACATACATACTTGTTGTTGCAACACTAAAACATCCTTAAGCATTAAAGTACCAACCTCGACCTGGATGCGCCATAAATCCAGGTTCTTCCGCTGCGGTTTGGAGAAATGGTCCCATGCCTTTTGTTTGGAAGCAGCGTGGAATACAGACACAATCTGTTCGACTTTAATGAGGCAGAAAAATGAGTAAAAATAGGGAAGGGGAAGAATGAGAAAGAAAGAAAGAAAGAAAGAAATGTGTTAAATAACTAATTAAGCTGCGGGGAAAAGAGCTGTGAGTCTCTTGTATGTGTATGTGTCTGACCTATGTCAAATATGAATAACTTTGTGTCGTAATTTACACAAATAAATATATTAAAAACATAGTAGGACAAAGGAGACCCATTATAACTTGATCTAAATTTACTTGACACCATTTTAAAAAGACCAGCTGAGGTAAACTGTTTGGATCGCTTCCTCATCTTGTCTTGATCAGTTGTGGTTCCTGAGCTTTTGATGGTATTTATACAGCAAAGTTCTCGCATTGAAATAAGTCGCCCTGACAGATACGTTGGATCAACAACTCTCGACTTAGAAGAAACTGTGTGTGGCATTGTTTTGTTCTTCAAAGTTCAACATTTATTTATAATTCATAGAAGAGCGAGGTACTTATGCAAGTAGATGAGAAGCAAAAATGTTTTACCGTGTTGTGGATCTATAATCTGTACCACCTACTGACAGAAAGATTTCTAATTCTCTTCACCTATACGTATACCTGGAACGGGCAAACCAATAATTAATACTCTGTCTTCTACAGAGAGAGTCATATATTAAAATGGTGTAATTATTAAAGACACAGAATGATGATGATTATGATTATTATGATTATGATTATGATTATTATTAAGTCCAATGAGAGTTTAGTTGCTAAGGAAAAATGCTAGGAGCTAAATGTGAATACTGTCCTTTTTAATCTGTTTAATTAGAGTATAGAAAAGATTAAAAAAAACCCTACTCTGCGATTTATAGTTTTAAATGCTTAGTGGAGCATAATCAAGTCATTTTCACATTCATTTTTAGATATTGTACAGTGTAACATCCATCCTATAAAAGCATTTACAGCATCTTCTGGCCCCTAAACTGCATTTTCCATGTTGTATCAGTCTAGATTTTCAGTTATATTGTGTTAAAAGAGACTAAAATTGAAATAGGACGTTGTTCTTTGACTGCAAATTGCATGAAAGCTCACAATGTTTCTGGCAAAAAACCAGATGGTAGGTTGACTCAAAAGCAAATAAAGAAACAACAGAATACTACATCATGTTTATAGTTTTCTCTAAGGCAAAAGGAGCAAACTTCTAAACAAAGAAGCAATATCCTCTGTGTGACACAACACAATATGGTTTATAGCAAATCTGGTTCTAATTTTGAGAGTCATTTGGGATATAGGACATAATGTGCAAAATGTTTACAAGCCAAATGTTAAATTACAGCATATTGCAGTTGGGAGCTATGAGAAGTCTCAGTCATCTCTTTATGTAATGACACTCACAGAAGTAAATGTGCATTTTATAGTGTTTTGTTTGTCATATACAATAAGGCAACACACAACCCACATTGCTTGTTGTTGGATAAAAGGAGGAAACGCAGCTCAGATCAGGAAAATGTTGATAAAACAAGAGCCTAGACATTGAAGACAACAATATGCAGTATGACATATCAAAGGCTTTTTCATATTTGAAGCATGATCTTCTAATGAATATACATGGTTAAATGTTTACAATCAGCTCCTTTATTACACTTTTCAGAAAATAAGTATGCAAATTATATTTCTCAGTGCAATCTGTAATAATCATCAGGGCTTCAGCCTAACATTCCTTTAAAAATGACCCACCAAAAGAAACAAAACAAAAGAAACATGTTCTCTGTGTGGATATTCTGCTATTCAGCATCTAACTGATTCAGTCAATGTGTATCAATCTTTAATCACCTGTGGCAAATGTCCTATGTGATGGCTGTCCAAGCCAGCAGGCTTAATTTAGAATCATAAATACTTCAGCATTCATAAGATGCCAAGATAAACTCTATTAATGTTTTTTTGCTGACTAGCGGCTTTCCTTCCTCCTCTGGAGAGACCATCCAGGCACTTGGAGGATATCTTGTTAGACTACAGCTCAAGACAGTGAACTCAGCATTTCATCTGGATGGATTCCCTCCATCACTCAATGCAATAACATCACAAAAACAACAAGCTTGCTGTAGAACTCAATGCATTTTGCCACCATCACATACCGCATCCTGCCTACTATTGATATGTCCAGGGTTAAGGCTGCATCAGCTCGAAGCCAGATTAAGGTATTGATATTACCATCTTCCTCCAACGAGCCTGTGTTTGTTATGGCAGTATATAGAACCTTTTATATTGGAAATGATAGTTAAGCCTTAGGAAAAATGTGTATACATTGTCTGTGTTTGTATGTGGGTGTATAGTGCCTCTTTTTTTTCTTCTTGTTTATGTACTGTAGGCACCGGGTATTCACCAAAGTAAATTCCCTGTTTGTGTTAACTTAGCAATAAACTTAATTTTAGTTGTTGGCGTTAAATAATAACTTCTAAGATTAATTTAGTTTCATTAGTCAATGGGGAATGAGTAAAAATAGGGTTTCAATCCTGTGTATGTTTATGTTGGTTTAATATGTCTTCCCATGCGAACAAATTAGGTATATGTTAGTGCTCCACCTACATGTTAGATTTATTCATGTGTTATTGGCAGGATTTTTTTATACTTGGCACTGCTATGGAGCTCAATTATTTACATCAATAAAATATAGACTCCTACGGCTTCTTTCCAATATGGCAGAAAATAATCTATCCAACTGATTTCCAACTGTTCTAGTTTTGGTGGCTAACCCTACTGGTGGGATATGCCTTGGCTGCAGACATTATGGGGCATACAGACCAAATCCAAACACAGAGCATCCTTTCTCTCCAATGCAGTAGAATGGCTGTAACAGAAGAAGAGGATGCTTTGACTCGGATTTTCCTCCTCCTCCTCTCTCGAAGCATCGAGTGGAGAAACAATCTCTCTGGTGAGAGCAAAGCACCCAGGAGAACTTCCTTATTTGTTTGATAAAAGGGCAGTCAAGCCTAGCAAGACATGCCAGAAACTGAGCGTGCTTAGGGCCACGACACAGCCTGTGGAAGCAGCGATATTCCCCGTCAGGTTTTTCATTTTCCGTGCTAACAGGGACACAGCCACAAGGTCTTGTATTCCCTGGCCAGTTAGCTGAAACAGGTGTGAAATGGGAAGTCAGCGCTTGATCAAATGGAGGAATGCCTTAGAAGCAGTGCCAGACGGGACAACCTAATAGTGGTGCCAATATATATAAAAGTACAATAATGGATAATACTTGTTAGGTGTGATTTCGGGGCCGGAAATGTTGTCTGCTAGCTATAAGTAATGGTGGAATCTGACTCAGTCCACCTGTAAACATTGTTTGTGTGGTATAGCTGGTCCATATGACTCCAAATGTGCTCAAAGCATCTGAAATATCCAAAGGCAAAGTATGAATGAACAGTAATTTCATACTAGTTTTGTCAGTGTTTTTGTCACTGCTACGTCATATCATGTAGCAGATCCTAAATCTGAATGAATGACATGCATTATTGCTACGGCGTTGAGTAAATTTAATCAGGGACGATGTCAATAAAAGTAATTCTCTTCAAAGTGACAGACAGAGGAAAGCCTATAATACCGTGTCCTTGGTTGGCACTCTCGGACAAAAGCAGGGCCTGGTAAATATGGATGTTTCTTTGTTCACAGGTGTGGTTTTCAAAACTGCCTCATGGGAGTTCAATCTCAGCGTTGGCATTTGCATGGGTGGACGCCGAGCGAAAGACAAACTCATGAATAGAAATACATGTTTTTATGGATTATTGTGTTGGATGTAGTTGAGAGAAACACAGGAAGAAAACGGGTGAGGGTGACTGACAAAGAGGAATAAAGACATACAATGAGAGAGAGGCAAAGAAAGAGAAAGTCCTAGGAGGTTGTAACACCCTTCAATTTGCCCTTTCAAAACCTGTAGGATGTGTGCAGGTATCAACACAAGCATGCTTATCATTATGCATCAAGCATCTCAGATGACAGATCATCACTATTGTTGTTTCATGCCATTTAACTCCCCATGCACGGTTTATTGTGCCTTTTGTCATGGAACACATGTTGAAAACATTGCAATGCATCAGATAAAATGGAAACAAGAGAACAGTGTGTTGAGTGTACGGAAAGGCAGTGTTATATCAAGATAAACATCCTGAACGAATGGAAAAGGAACATTGTATCCCCAGGGATGTTTTTATATACGCTGAATACAGTATTTTATTTACATTGGTTATTACAAAAGGCTTTTTAAAACTGTTTTCTTATAGGTAAAGGGAAATCAGAGGATGGCCTAAAATGTAACTTTCAGTCACACCTCTGCACCTGCCTTACTGTTTATTAGGTTACCCTGTTGTGCAATGTAATTCATGTGTAAAGTGTAATTATTGCGTATTTTGACACTGAGGTTGTTACTTCCAATCAGAATCTTCTCTTAGTTACCTCATATTATTATGTTTACTCTAATAAATCACTGACTAATGAATAAATGTGCACTGGCAATTATTTTTAACCAAGCACTATCGGTCTCATGTGGTATCATTCAGCATCAGCAGCTTGATAATCAGACTCAATTTCCATTTAGTTTCATTTCATTTATTCAGGGAGAAGAGGTATTTTTTCCAACCCAAACCAATTAGTAGCAAGGCTTGTATCTGTCTAAACTACATCATTTTCAATTGACACAGAAGTTGCTGTAATTTACCTCATTTCTTTCAATTATCAGATGAATATGTCAATTTAAGAGTGCGGAAAATGTCTGTAGGTTGACTAACAGCTATGTCAATCTCATCAACATCGTGGACCAAAGTCACTGCCGCTTTCTATCAATCCTGCCGTCAAAGAAAAACAGCTGTCAGTCAGCATAACACCAAAATGTTAAGTCAAGTTTCAAAGTCTATTGCCGGGTTACTTTATTCAAGCATTTATTTAGGAAATGTATGATGAATGAATTGTCCAATTGTATGTCTGCCGCAAACTGCCAGGATACCTTTGCTTAGTTAGATAGCAGTAGTAGAAGAAGAAGTACTGACAATGTGTCTCAAGTCATTACAGCCCACTTTTCCCAGCCCATCGTTTTCAGCTGCACTATTGCTCTTAATGTCTTTCATTTTTGTAAATCACTTTGAATTGCCTTGTGTAGAAAGGTGCTATATACATAAACTTGCCTTGCCTTCAAGATGTTAATTATAAAAAAAATTCATACTTCATCTGTCTTCAGAAAGATATAATCTGCCTCAAGTTTATCTGTGTCTTACTAAGTGTTATTAAGTTCAGTTTGTCCTGGAACCACATAGTGTCCTTCAAAAAATTGCAAGTAATATCCTCATTGTAAAGTATTCCTCTCTCTGTGTGTTTGTGTGTGTTAAAGAGATAAATAAATAGAGGGAATTTGTTGTTACATGTATCTGTCAAAATGTGTGGGGTAGAGCGTATTTATGTCATGGCATTTCTCTCTGGGTATTTGAGCATTTGATATGCCGTGTACAGAGCGGTGACCTGTGATAAAACGGCAGACTGCAAAGTGTCATGGGAATTACTGCAGCCTAGCTTGGTCGATTGCACCTGTTACCGGTGTAGAGCAATAACTGAATGGTAAATCCTGTAGGATGGCGAGCTATTCTCAGGGGGTGGTGACCAAGGAAGACTCACATTGACCAAGTATGGTGATCATCGCAGCCTTGAACTTCTCTTTGGCCTCTTCCACCTCCTTCTCGTGCTGACTCTTCTCGCCCATCAGCCGGCGGATGTGGCCGTTGGACGACTGGATCATGGAGTAGAAGTTGTTGGCGTTCCTTCGGTTGACCTCCCCTCTCTCCAGCCAGGTCAACAGCACACGCACTGCTTCAGGAAACTTGCCGTCCTCTGAGGAAGAAAGGTTTGGGTCAATATGAGCATTGCCAGATAAAAAGGAAATTTCCTTCAATAAATGTACTGTCTTCTTGGCAGAAGTAATTTAGAAAGGAGTCTACAGAAGACAGGTTAAAAAAGGGCCATCTTCCAAAACTCACAGTCATTTGACAAAGACAGAAGAGAAGTAGAAGGTGAATAGGTTGGTAAGAAAAGAAGGAAATGTGGCCAAAATCGATACCACAGAAGTGCAATAACATAACAGCCTCTGCCAACTGAAGTTGTATCTGGCAAAAAAGGGACAGCAGGAAAGAGTTAGGGGCAGCAGGAGCAAGGAAACGCTGCCCCTGCGAAATTACTCTGGAACCAATTCTTGGTCAGAGAAATGCAGGAAGCAACAAGTTTAACATCAACTGAAGTACTACGCACAGGAAAAGACTTTCACAAAACAAGACAAGAAGCAAAAATCATTTCAACTGCGCAAAAATAATGAATGAATGTTTGTTTATTTTCTTTGTGTTTGTACAAGCTGTCAAAGCAACATCTATTGGACTTGTATTCTGCGTTGTGTACAGGATTATCAGAGTAGAAAGAATGAGGACATAGAGATGATGAGACGAAAATAACTATGGAAATAAAGGAGAGAATAAATAATTAGAAGAAAACATATTTGTTTGTATATTCTAAACATAAAATAATTGGAGGTTAAATAAAAACAGAGTCTGGGTAAAATCAATCAGCTCTCATCTTTGCTATACATATCTTTGGTAAACGAATACAGGAAAAGTGAACACAGTGATTTAGACGCTGTTTACAAAGCTTAGGTTGTTCTATCCTGTCCTCTGCTGTCTCACTGGGCTGCTTGCAAGTCAGAGGAGCATAGGACGGAAAAAGCTCCCATTCAAAGACCTCAAATCTTCCACACACACACACACACACACACACACACACACACACACACACACACACACACACACACACACACACACACACACACACACACACACACACACACACACACACACACACACAACTTAGCTTCTTAACAGATTTAGCAGCTTGGGAAGGTTTATATTAATTTGAAGCAGGTTCTGCAGATGCTCTTAATTTCTTTCTGTTTGTCCTAAACACACACATACACAGATGCACATGCACTTAGACACAGTCTTGGACACAGTCTCACACACACACACACACACACACACACACACACACACACACACACACACACACACACACACACACACACACACACACACACACACACACACACACACACACACACACACACACACACACACACACACACACACACACACACACACACACACACACACACACACACAACTTAGCTTCTTAACAGATTTAGCAGCTTGGGAAGGTTTATATTAATTTGAAGCAGGTTCTGCAGATGCTCTTAATTTCTTTCTGTTTGTCCTAAACACACACATACACAGATGCACATGCACTTAGACACAGTCTTGGACACAGTCTCACACACACACACACACACACACACACACACACACACACACACACACACACACACACACACACACACACACACACACACACACACACACACACACACACACACACACACACACACACACACACACACACAAGCCCATCAGATGGCTTGCATAAATGATGGTGTATAACAACACTAGATATTGAATCAAGGTGTTATCTTGTGAATCCCTAAAGTGTTCCTGTTGGTTTATGGGCACGCTCTCGTAATACATGGATCCCTGCAGCTGCATTAGTAATACACAATCTGGAGTATTATTAGTTATACCTGATTACCTATGGCCAGAGGACAGACAGATTCAGATTTTCATTTTATTCGTCTTTAGCTGAGGCATTACCTGAAGCATGACTAACACAAATCCAAAGATATTAAATTGTACTACATAGGTTTGTCAGAAAAATATACGCCATTAAAAAACTTGTCGCCTCTTTCTTTCTCTGTGCTTACCGTTTTATTCGTAAATCAGAGCTATTTTGACGAGAAACAGAAGGGAGTGAACATTGCAGAGAACGATGTAGAACATTTTACCAGACAATGAGATAATACTTCCCTGCAGCTTTGTAAGCAGCTTTAAGACAAAGATTTTGTTGCATCCCAGAACATTGTGTTGTTTTGTTTTAGCAAAAATGTGTTCAATGACTCAATTCATTTTGTTAAGCCTTACTTTTATTTTTATTCAAACATATTCCAAGATAAGTGTGAATATATCAATGAATTAAAGTTTGTCCAAGCACTATAAAATGTATGCAAAGTTCAGAAATAATTGACCTTTCCTCTGAAAAATAGACGGGTATGGTGGTTGTTAAGTGGTCAATTAGCAGGTTATCGGGTATTCGAATTAAAAGGCATCACATTTATCTACAAACAAATTATCAGCACTCCAGATCAAGTGGATCTCTCGAGATATTCCAGGCAAAGCTTTCCTAGCTTTAATGTTAGAGTAAAGAGGAAAGGTTAAGGACAATAATGTCAATAAGGATCAACAAGGAATCTCTTGCCACACATTTTCGATTGCATTAGGAATTTAAATGGCTCAACAATATTCTCACAAGCCCCTTCAGCACACCCTCTGCCTATACGTTCTCTGAATATGGAACTATACTCAACCTCAACCATTAAACCACATTTAAATATTTAACAGTTCCTTGCAGCTAAGGTATACGATTAACTTGTATGAAGTCCCTTTTAAATTCTCAGTAGGAAGTAAAAGTATAAGACAGTCAAAAGATAAAGTCTGCAGACAATGTGATGAAGGGAAATGTGTATTTAGAATACTGTCACTGCTCTCTCCAAATACATGTGAACCTTTTTTCATCCCGTTATGGGAGTTCATTTTGCTTTGCACTTGGTTCCATTGATTTTAACTATGACTGCAGTGATTATATGGCGAGTCAATCATCATAAAAAGAATCAGCAGAATTGTTGATTATCTTTTTTTTCAGTGCCTTTATTGAACAGACAATGTTGAAGTGGGAAAACAGAGGAGAAGACACGTGCAGCCCAGGCTGGATGCAAACCCCTGTCCTCCACACAGGGACCAAGCCCCAGAATATGGACTGCCAGCTCTGCTAAGTGAGCTATATGGCAGCCCATTTTAATATCAATGTTTAAATTCTTCAAACAACATGACTAAAACAGTGTCTGAGGAGATGTATTGAAAGCAGCATATTAGTGGCGCAGCAGCACCAGCCCTATGTTTTCAGGTAAGGAGCGTAAGTTACAATCACTGTGGTTACGTGCGGAAAAATACCAAAAATAGACAGTTGGTGTTTAGACGGTTGGACAATTTATAAATTCAGTGTAGCTGTTTTGTCAGATGTGTGTGAGTCAGATGACGCAGCATAAACAATTTCTGTGTAGACAGCCATGCTAGTTCAAGAGAGAAGGTGTTCTTAGGCACAGCAGCGCTTTAGCAAAGGCTCATGCCTGCATTTTACCATGGACTGTAGAAAAGAGTGTGTGTAATGAGTGTGTGTTATGGCAACCCATCTGATAGTTGTTGAAATATTTCAGGCTAAACTTAAGTGGGTGATCGTCTGACTGACATGTCCGTAAAGACACGCCAGCAGCATGGCTAATGACAATTTGCACATTTTTGCATTATTTTGAATCTTTAAAGCCCATTTCAGATGGTTCCATATTTTCCAAGTTTCTTTTACCTTGCCACTGGGATTGCATGCTCTTCATACACTCAGTGTGTCTGCATGTTTCATGTATGTCTACCAACCTTTGATCTTGTCTCCCAGCTGGCTGCTCTCATGCTCTGAGTAGTGCACTATGAGAGGAGGAGAGGGCGGCCGGAGGAGATCCTCCTCTATTTTGCGCCGGTGCCTCTCTTCTCTGGCCAACATGCGCTGGTGACACTCCCACTCATACAGGTCATCTCTGGCCTGGGCGAAGTCCACGTGGAGGCGGCCCGAGTCTTTTTTGTCTGTGCTGGAGCCCAAGCGGATACGGTAACCTGGGGAGAACAAGGACAGGTCTGTAAGTAAAAATTGTAAGATCTGGGGATTAGATACAGAGGACATGAAAGAAAGCTGAGGCATTTAATCGATCGGATGAGCGTGATAACAGCTTGAAATATCAATTTCCATCAACACCTATTTTGACACAAATAGGCAGATATACACAGATAGGAAGATAATAGGTTACACACACACACAAACGTATGTACACACAAGTCTACTTGACAAGGTTAAATTGATCAATTTGTCCTCATTTGCCTTCAGATAGAAATCTACATCTGTCCTCTTTGTTCTCACCGTGCAGCTACTCGCCAGGTGTATAGACCGATACATAAGCAGACAAAAGCTGAGTCCTTGAGTCACTAAAGCTTTTTGTTCTTTATGTACATGAGTGTGAGACAGTAACTACAGTGGTAGCCCTGCATCACCCCACGGCCTCCCACTTGACACTGTGTGTGGGTGTGAAGAGCAGTCACACTGGTTTTGTTAATTGATTGGTGGAGTGATATGTGAGAGGCTGGGGTGTTTACAGTGTTAACTCACACACTAGGAACAAGCTAAGAAAGCCCTGGGCCAGACTTTCCACTCCAAAAACATCAACATACTCTCATCGGAGGAAAGGGGAGATAAAAGTTGGTTTTGGGTGTGAGCAGGAGATACGGATGTGAGTTTTGGGTTGTTTCTCCCCAATCTGTTTTTCTGCTCTCGGCTTGCCTTAATATTTAATAAAGGGAGACCTTAGTGTGCCGAGTGCATGTGTGTGTGAGAAAGTAGTATTTATGAGAAAGCTACACAGGTCTGTCATCTGGCTAATAGATGGACTTATAGCTCCAATCTTTCTGTAGGGAAGAGGTAGATGGAATCACACACACACACACACACACACACACACACACACACACACACACACACACACACACACACACACACACATACACAATAAATAATTCAGAGGGTATTATTGCAGTGGCTGGTCTTTTAAATGAGCTTTGTGAAGAGGGAATATATGGCCTGCAATTCACATGGAGAGATTTAAGGCATCTGGGCAGAAGATGCTGCAGGACTGAGATAAAATAAAACAAAATCACATCTGGTGTCACATGATAAACAGAGCGTACCCTTCCTCTCAAGGAGCAGTTAAAGAAGCATACCATTAGCAGAAGGATTTCCAAATGATACAAAAATGGTGGTATGAAAAGGTACAGAAATCTTTAGGGAAAAGGTATATTGAGGTGAAGATGCTTCAATCAAATTTGAGCAAAAATATTCTGTTGATCCCTAGCCTTTCTGATTTCAACTCTTAAACGTACTGTGTAGGAATAACTGCAAAAGGAAGAGGGCTGCAAATGAAATAAAGGCCTGGAAAATACTACATGTGTGTGGTGGCCCAAAACACACCCCACACAAGTTTCCGAAGCTTGTGGAGATTGTATAGTAGTCGTCTTCTTCTCTGCAACACATATCAAGCAAAGCCGTCTCCCGTGAACCTTCTGCTAACTGCAAACGCTTTTCTCTATCACAGAGTATGAAAGAATGTAAACACAGTCGTTACAAGGGAGTATTCTCCTATTTTGTAAAAGGAAAAAGCGAAATTGAAGTTACCTGAATGTGACTTGAGTTCATGTATGTTTTTATTGCAGCTTTGCTCTGTATCACAAGGTGAAAAGGGGCATACTATGCTCATTTTGATACTTGAATTTTAGGTTTCTATTATGTTTACATGCTATAACGTTTTTCTCAAATGGTGTGTGAGATTTTCATGAGGTTTTCCTTAATTGGAGAAAATAAATGCAGGTCCTTTTGGGAATATATCTAAATCATGAGCTTGTCTGATGACGTATGTACTGTATGTAACATTATTGCAACTGTAAATCCTTTCAAAAATGAATCCCTATACGATAGAGGATATTTGTATTTGCGATAAAGGATTTATGCTAATTAACTCTGTTTGCGCAAAAGAGAATTTATGTCCCAAGTGCAAAACGATATGTATTAAGACCATAAAATATATGATGCAACTTAAACAACAGCTGCATATAAATGTTTTAAGTCATGTCATTTTACCAATGTATCACCGATGCAGAAAATACAAGGTACAAATATAGCTAGAAGTGTAGAAATGATAAATGTTTTGTCTTGTTTTTTACAAAAAAATATCATGGCTGAGTCTTTCCATTCTGTCTCATTTGGGTTTCCCTTCACACATGACTCTTTATTTCTCCAACTACATATCCAGTGTTGTTCACTCCCAAACAATTTGTACGGAGTGCAGCAAACTTTCCATCTATCTGTCCATCCACACCTCCATCTATTCATCCATCTGTCACACGGTCCCGAGTGAATGTGTGAGGCTGGAGAATCGCAGTGCTGAATGATAGATATCAGCCCTTTCATTTCCATCAGAGTAAAGGTTAACAGCTCATCATTCTTCCTGCACCTCAGGTGAAGGAGCGCCCGGGGCACTGATAGCAGTGGAATGACAATACAAGCAGTCTCTACAGATTCAATATTGTCCAGGTGGCTAAGAAAGAAAGCTGTTATCCTCTGACCTTTCAGCCCAATGTAAACCAATACATACCTAGAAACAAGGTTGGAGTTTTGTTGGCGTTTTCATTGCACCACAGAGAATATATGGCAAAAAAAAAAAAAAACTGACAGGGGTTTATTGGACACAAAATGTTCTTTCTCTAATAAAAACACATGATCCAATACCACACATGACAGTTTTATTGAGTTTGAGCATTTAGAAACTTGGGTAAGAGTTACCATCGTTTTTAGAGTAAGACATCTTACCAGAGAGGAGGAAAGCCTTGTCCACAGTGAACTCCTCAGCAAATCGAATATGGCAGAAGTTTTTCTTGCTCTTTCTGATTGCAGCAATCTCCCCACACTGTCCAAAGACCTCCACGATGAGCTGCTCAGTGGCGTTCTCGGGCAGACCGCCAACGAACACCGTCTTACACCCTGGAGGGCGTTCCCTCGTGGCTGGAGGTAGAAGGTCTGTCAAACATGGAGGTTAAAAGCAAACAGACAAAATTATTTCAATTGAAGTAATAAATGTAGTCTTCACCTAACACAGTATGAATTTAACATCCTGGAAATACATAGAAAATATTTGGTTTATTGGCCGTCAATAATTGGCTACAGCATCACATTTAAGACCGGTTTGAGTCATGAAAGACGTCACAATATGTCAGGGTTTTTAGAGCAGTAAGCTGGACTTGAAATTGGAAAGGAAATTGGGCTGGTTTGGCGTTGCATTGTTCCAATGAAGCCAATTATTTTCTTTATATACTGTATATTTCTGTCTGTCTTTCACTTTATTATTCATCATTAGGATTGACAATCAGCATCCAAATATCTGCTATAAGTTGTGACATGCTTGTAGTTTCGAGTGCTTACACTCAAACCAACATATTAACTGCTTCAATGTTTTGACTCTAAAATGTAAATAGCAAGCACTCGTTTGTCTTTTGTTGTTCAATAAAAATCCTCAAAAAGCTGAATTCAAGACAGAAAATAAGCCTTTGAATGTATAAATACATCTTTAGTGTGAGGCAGTAACAGCAGAGGTAATCATGAATATGTCTTATTACATGAACATTATATACAACCATGTTACATGGCCATTAAATACATCAAAGTGAGTGCTTTCAAATTACTCTATATTTAAGCCACATTACATGACATGTTTGAGCCATAGGAATGTTCTGTAAGAAACATATGAATTCATAATTATCCTGGGAAAATTATATTATTTCCATGTATTTCTGACCCCCTGGTAAGAGGTAAACAAGTTAGAAACCATTAGGAGCAACAGAGGTGGGAGACATCTCCCAGGATGGCAAGACATGAAACAACTGTTACAAAATAAACAAAATACTTGTTATTAAGACAGTCATGATAAAAATATCATGAATAGATTGTTCACACATTAGAAAAATGCGGATCCAGGAATATGTCGAGAATCTTCCAGGTATCGCTTGGAAGATAAGACCTGGGCAACACACTTTTCTGTTACTAGAATTCCTCAGAAACACCTTAAAGCTGATCTGACGTGAATAGGGAGCAATGAATGGAAGGTAAAATTGGCTTAATATGGTCAAGTTTCCTTGATATAGCGAAAATTCTAGTTTTTTTAACCATCCGAAGACTTATAGTACAGCACACGGCAGGCCTGCCAACAACACAATCGCAATAATAGAATGAAACGAAAACATGAATAAGGGCATGGATGGAAAATACTGAAAAAAGGCTGACTTTGGCTGAGCAGGAAAGTGCATGGCACTGAGTTTTAGAGCAGACACAAAAAGCCTCTAAATGCATAATTTGGGAATCATCATCTGCCTTTACAGGCACATACAGCTCGGTCTCATTGTCATCATAGCAATGGAAATGAATTCCATTTTTTGAAGAGGTTAAATATAAAAGAGAGAAATACAGAAGGCAAACATATAGTTATATTATCAGCAGAACATGTTGGTGACCTGTGGATGGATAGTGTGGGGATACAACTGTGATTACCTTAGGTATTTAGTTTTAAAAGGCTTTATCAGGAGCTTCGTGGGACTCCGTCAGTGGAAGGGATGTTAATGAGATTTTGTGATTCACATGTAAAGGTAAAGATCATTTGTGAATAATATGGCCGGGGAGGGGGACAGTCTCAATGTTTTTAACCTGGCTGATAGTCTGCACTGAGAAGATTTCCCTGGCTGGACATTTTAACTTAGGTAGTTGGCAGGCCCTCTCATGATCTGTAATCACATGCAACCTGCCCAGCGCTAAGTCCCTAATGTCTACTTCACATGAACACCTGTCTATATTCCTCCATAAATTAGCTGGGTTAATTCCAGTTGGGTGCAGGCCAACCACTATCAGCATGTCAGGGCAGCCCAAGAAACAGAGGCCAGTTATCAACACAACAGAATCTTTGCTCACTACAAGAATGAGCCTGACGCTCAGTGAAGAAAGCAGTCCATCGCCTTACAGGGTAATAATGAGATAAACTGTAGGGGAAGGATTGACCAAACCATGATGGAAATGTAGAATGATAAGCAATAACAGGGAACAATATGCCTGAATCATTTTTATATTACAGAGATAATCGTGTCATGCTTTACGTAGCATAGAAATCAAATCCCTCTGGCCAAAAGAGGTTGATCCTTTTGTATCGATGGTTTGAACCGTGAAAGACCTTTCTGACTGAATAAAGACAAATGTTTACAGATGTAATCTCAGAAGGATGAGGTTTGCCACAAATAATATGAGTGACTGGTTTAGTCTGCACAAGGGAAACATGGAATTTGATTAATGCTAAACCATTTGGGATTCAATGGTAGCAATAAGGTTGATTGTGCATCAAGTCTTAGTGTTCAGTTCTTTTTTTTCACATAAAAAAAAGTGAAATACCGTAACCTGTTTGCCACATAGTATTTATGCTGACGGTTGTGATACGTTATACCAACCTAGGAAATATGGTTTGATGCATAACTCAATTTAAGTTGGCATATCATTAAATATAATGTGCACAATATTAGATAAACCTCTTGGTTTACCACATTGATATAAGACAGCAGCAAGTGCATGTAACTGCAAGTTGAATCAACATCTCTCTGAATAAATGTAATCATTACTATAAAATATACCCCCCTGATACAATAGTAAAACTTAATACAAGGCTTATAACAGATGTTAACAATTATAGTATTAAATGTTGGAGATTTGAGCAACAGCTGTGAAAGCAACAGCTTGACATGTTCTTGTACTTGGAAATATTCAATAAGTTGTACCCATATGTTTCAACACAGTTTTTAACACAGAAAATCCCATTCTTACAGCAGCAGATATAAAAGTACAGTGACGTTTGCTGACTCACCGATCAAATTGGATCCAGCAGTTCAGTCCCTCAAGCAGAGCAGAAATGTAGGACTCATTCATGTACACTTTGAGTGGCTGAAACCACTTTCCCATGGCTATAAAGCTGTGGCCCAACTCAGGCGACTTTCCATCAATCATCTGCTAAACTCTAAAAAGATATAGTGTATTTTTCTCTCAGTACTCCAAAGGTTGGACATGAAATTTTAAATTATAGGCCCAAGAGGAGTCATTATCCAGTGCTGTAGCTTTAGTGCTGGAGAGCCTGTAGCAAAGTTATGGTAAAACACATCAAATGTACTTTATGGCTTTGTCCTCCTCATGTCACAGCTTGCTCTGGCACATGGCCCAAATGCCTTGGTCCCCTGACCTTGGCGATGATGATGGCATTAAATTGGAACATGCACATACTCACTCTCACTGGCATACTCAAAGTCAGAAAACACACACACACACACACACACACACACACACACACACACACACACACACACACACACACACACACACACACACACACACACACACACACACACACACACACACACACACACACACACACACACACACACACACACACACACACACACACACACACTACTGCTAGGACAACACCAAGGTGATAGTTTCCCTGCCTTAACTTTGCAGTCAGCTAAAAACATGCCGCGCTTCATTGCATGATTCAGCGTTAAATTACAATTTATGACAGGGTTTGGCTGATGAGCGAGGAGGACAACAAAGCAACAATCTGACATTTAGCTGACATCCTTGCTTCATAAAAGCCTGCCTTTAAAAATCAACAGTTCTTTCCCAGACACATTGGAGATGTGACTGCATTACCAAATGTGTGGCTTTGAAAGAGGATGCAATCCATAATGGGGACATTTTAGAAATGTAGGCACGTAGACAGGAGGGTTCTGAAGGGCATCTTTGGTCTTTTACTTGAGGGTAATTACAGAAAGACAAGCCTGACATCGATGAAAAAGTAGAAGAGCTGGAGGAAATGATGACCATTAAAGACACGCACAAAGTAATTCCCCCGAAGCAGTGAATGAAATGTAGGTCTTCAGCATTAAAGAACAGGGGACAAAAATGTGTGTGTGTGTGTGTGTGTGTGTGTGTGTGTGTGTGTGTGTGTGTGTGTGTGTGTGTGTGTGTGTGTGTGTGTGTGTGTGTGTGTGTGTGTGTGTGTGTGTGTGTGTGTGTGTGTGTGTGTGGGAGTCATGAGGAAGTAGAAAGTTAAATCAAGTTTGGGGGTTTTTCTGTTAGGTAAAGAAGATAAATTTAAAGAACACTGTTTGGAAACAAAACTGTGGTTACTGACACAGAGTTAACACTTTTATTACTATGATTTAAACAGTTGTTTCCCTCGAGAGATCAACTTTAGTGCCTTAATGCAGTTCAATTGTTAATATTCAGTAATATTATAGAGAGACACACTATAAAATATTACACCGTCTACACCTGAGTCCTTACATACTAAATAAGATGGACCGTCAGGTTTCGCCTCTGTGCAACAAGTGTCATAGAGGGGTAGGAACATATTACCATTTCTCTGGCAATGCAAATTGATAAAAAGATTTTGGGGAACGATCTCACAGGAACTGAGTGGCATCTTTCAAGCAAAGGTGAAGAGGGACCCTGGCCTTTTCATCCTCGGCCTCCCCTCAAAGGAGGTGACGTCTAACCCGTTTGAAGTTCAAACTATGCGACAAATTACTACTATTGGCCAGACAATGTATTTTAATTAACTGGATCAATGATAAAGCACCTACTGTCACCTTATGGTATAGGGAAATATTCCGGGTCCTCCCCCATGAACGACTTAGTGCAGTTGTGAAGGGTAATGAGGGGTCCTTTAGTGAAGTGTGGGCTCCTCTGCTCAACTATCTACCTGACGAATTGACTCATCTAGTGATGAGGGGCCAGTCTTCCTTACAATGGCCACGGCTACCTGATATAAATCCGTAAGGGTCTTTTCTTACAGTGTGGCACTTACTGCTTGATGTATCACTGTTTATTGTGGGATGCTGATGTGACTGGGACTACATTAATGGGAGATGTGTGTGTATATAGAGCAATATGAGGAGGGTGCCTGCTTGCACTGCGGGGGCAGATGGGGGGCAGTTAACTGGAAGATTTGCCTGCTAAGGATAGATGGATGGCAACATTTTATTTTATTTTATTTATCTCTGTTACTGATATGATGGCAAAATGTATATTTTGTGTTTCTGTTGAAAACCAATAAAAATCTGTTTAAAACAAAAATATATATTCAGTAATATACAAGTCAAAAAATGGTTTAAAAAAAAGACAAAATTAATAAAGAATGAACAACTGCAATCATGAAAATCTAATTATAGGTACTTTCAGATTGTGATAATGTATGTGCTTTAACATTTTGAATGAGGATATTGTTTGATGATACTTTTTACAGTTTAATTGCTTGGGAAAATAGTTTTAAGTAGTCATGGTAGAATCTGTAGTTTAATTTACTGCAAATATATATATTAAATATAGATATTATAAAGTAGTGTGTACGGGTAAATAAAGTGTAATAAACAGGAAAACAGTAAAAAAAGGAATTGAGAGTTTCAAAAACAAAAGTAGTCATGATAGGCAGGTAAAAACATGGTCAATTGCAGATATGTTTAAGCATGAAAGATAGGAGAGAGGCTGAGCTTCAGGGATGTACAGTTAAAGGTCAATGAGGAGAGCGCTGCATGCACTGTCGGAGGTGGACTAGCTGGGGGTCCTGCTTCCTGTGATAGCAGCCATATGCAACCTGCTGCCCTCTATGCCCATCACACACACATACACATGCACTTCTAATGCCTGCTGAACACATAACAGATACCTTAGGAAAATAGAGCACTGACTCACAATCATCCTCTAGTTGAAAGAAGCCGTTCTGTCCACGTTTTCCAATGTTTTGTACCACCCACACACACATCATACGCAAACACCCAATGGTATTCCTTTATTTTGGAATATATTTAGAGAAAGACGCATGTCAACTATCTATTGTGACCCCCTGTGTTGTCCCCTGTGGTGGAGCTTTATCACGCTGTGACCCCCTCAGAAGAACCCCACAGGCCTCAATTACAGTAAAAACCTTCCAGTGAGCCAAGAAATCTCCTCAATGGCTCCGCTTGGTTCTGGATCAACGTCTTCCCATCTGTTAGAATAAATTGCCGCGTTAAATCCTACCCTGAAGTGCTGTTATTTAGATGGCACTTTTCCTTTTTCCCCTTTAAACTCGCTGCTGTACAAAGGAATGTCTTCTTATTGGTTTCACCTTCTATTGTAGAAGTCGACAGTGGCACCTTTTAAAAGGGGGAAGAAAGTGCTACTCTTTCATGTTGGGAGTAAATTGACTCCCTCTCAAGACTAACTTTCTCATCTATGGCATGCTTCTTGCCTTAAAAGTGACAAAAAAAGGAAGGAAATGAATAGAGGGAGACAGATTGCATGAGAGAAAAGGTCAGTGGAAATGAAACTGGCAGGAAAGTTTCAAAAATGTGTGAAGATTGTAGAAAAGGTGGAGGGAAGAGTTAAGTTGAGAGATTTCTTTCAGGCAGATTAATGTGTGGCCCACATTATATCTGAACACACCATTGGGTGGATGCTTTTATCCAAAGTGATTTACAAGAAGCATGAGTGCTTAAGTTTTGTGTGTGAGAGGGGCCCGTAGGAGAAGAAGTCCTTAACCTCAGCGGTGTATGAGCTGCATCCAATATGAACCCCTGAGTGTGACAAAATCTTTCTTTAGCTCCTTAGCTGTGTATTTTTAAATCTTTTGTCAGATACACAATAAAAAGACTCAGAGGGTTCAAGTAAAGGCTTGCATTGTAAAAAATACATTTTAGTAACAGGGCTCTTGAGGCCAAGGCTTACTTTACCCTGTTCCTGAATGAAGACAAAAAGGGTAAAAAGAAAACGCAAAAGTGCTCACACTGGAATGTGCTTGTGACGGCTTTTTGTTTTCTATCGTGGAGAAGATAGCAGTTTGACACCTGATTTCAGCCTCAGGAATCGAATGAACTCTGTATAAGTATGCTATTTTTCATCTATGATCAGTAGTGTGAAATGGCCGAAAGGTGGGTGGTAAATACTCGTTCATTTATTGTTTTGGATAGCTTTTTTTCTGTCTGCAGTGAACTGTGACAGTGATGCTTTATTATAGGGGGGAAAACTGAACTCAAAAACACTTGGTATCAAAGGCAGACTCCCATGCTGGTTGTAAAGGGGAGCTCTCACTAACAGTCTAGGTTGACAGCCGTGTAAAAGCCTCCAGACAGACAGTTTTATCCAAAAAAGGGGAGACAGTTCCTCCCACAGGGAGTGAATACAATGGATCATGTTTAATTATTAACAGGATTCAAGTGTGAAGAAAAGGTTTTCTTTTTCTGAAATCTATTTGTGCTGTCTATTCTGCAAAATTAATATATTTTGATATTATAATGGGAAATTAATTGTGAGGGAATTGAGTTATGTTTTATTCTGGTTTATTGACACAGGTGGATATAAAAATAAATGTTAAAATAGCATTGAAATTAGGGCCTAAATATGATAAGAATAAACAATAATAATATCAGGATGGCATTTTTAATCAAATGAAATATGGAATGATAAAACTCAACATCCACATCTGCTGCCCTCCAGAATTACAGTCCCGTTTTCTCCCACTGCCATTCTATACATACATGATCTCTTCACTGTCATGTACACAAGCATGATTTTACTGAATGTTTTATGGCTTTTTAGATTTACCAAAAAGTGATTACAAAAGCTTAAAGTTCCCATATAAATGATAGAAACCAGCTGGGGGTGTAATTTAGATGCTGGACAAATCAAGGGAGTTCACTCCCATTGATGAGAAGTACAATAAACCCCGTTTTTTTCATTAAGCAGTTTTGATAATGCCTTTGCAACATTACCCACAATGGCCCCACATAGAGATATCAAAGGAGAAACAACACAAGTATAAATGCTATAGAAAAATCATTACACAGCATACATGGTCATATCCCCTTGTCCTATTTAGTTGCTTTCTTGAAAAATGTATTGAAATAGGAAATAATACATTTACGCTGCATCTTGGTATGAATTGCAGTGGCATTTTATTGAGGGCAATAAGGGGGCTGGAATCCTGTAAGAAGGCCTACGGCCCCTGAGGGACTAATCTCAGAACCAGGCATGGTGTTAATTCCACTTTCCATTCCTCTATTGCTCAGTTTTATATGATTCTGCCTGTTTAACTTTTCCTGACCTGTCATTTCGTATAACAACAGATGCTGCTCCTCTGGTTCAGTCGAATAGCTTTCTTGCAATTACAAGAAAATGTCTTATTTTATTCCTTCAGAACCGAGTGGAAAGATTAGACCAATTACCATGAATCACCTACAATGGCCCGCAGGGGAGAGTACTGTAGCTTTAAGTAATAACGACAATTTAACAATTTAATTATGAGAGCAGGGACCTTTTCCACTTTCATAATCATTTTCTAACCCCATTGTGTGACAGTTCAAAGATCAGGTTACAGAAGGCCCCATTTCTTTCAGATCCTGATTCACAAACACTTCATAGAAAGACATGTTTGTTTGTCCAGGCATGTGTGTGCAAAAGAGGGAGAGAGTACCATACATGTTTAAAATAAGTGGAAGTACTGTAGCCACTGTGGACATCACCCATTAGTTTGTGGATGTTTCTGGCATGTTGGGTGTAGCTGAACAACCATACTATTTTAAGGTTATCAAAATGTTATAAATTAACTTTCTTTAAATGAAAAACTGTTTAATTTCCAAGAATAAAACACGGAAAACAAAACCGAGAAACGCCAGAAGTAGTGACCCATCATAACAAGGTATGCACCTCCTAAAGCATACCCTTCTTTATCATCAAGTGAGTTCATTTTCTCATGGACTTTAATACAATTAGACTTCTTTTTGCAGCGACCCCCTGCTGGCAAATAGAAATAATGGTGTAAAGCACTGCACTGCCTTTATTCTTCCGAACCTTGGTTACCGTTTGGTTAGTACATACTGTATACATATGCAACAGTCAGAGCCTGACAGAGATCTTTTGAACTGGAAGTATTAGCTGGAAGCCTCAGAGGTGATCAGTTAATTAAGTGGATTTGACCTCTTCAACAAAGGTTGTAAGGAGAGGATTTGCAGTATATGATAGAGAGTGAAGGAAAATAGAGGGAGAAGGGGTCTATATATGTGTGTGGTACAGTAGAGCGAGCAGTTGAAGAGAGATTAGGAAGAGATACAGCGATAAGGGTGAGTTGAGCTAAGAGGAGGACACTACCTCTCTGGCACATTGAAGACAGCAGCGCTGTGTTCTGTGTTAACAGAGGTCACTCCTCTAATTATACATTCACAGACATCACACAAGTGAACGACTGCATGCATACACACCTTAATACCTCCTTTAATCACCCCCTCCCTTCCTCCCTCCTTTCTGATGAAATCGGAAGCAAATCAGCCATGCTCTGCCGTACTAAGGGGTATTAAAGTTGACATTAAGAAAGAATATTCGCCTTCGTGGTCACACAATATCAGGTTGAGCGGTGCGAGTGTGAGGACAGAGATAAGTCATAGATAATGCACACAGCTGCATGGATAAATAAAATATGCTTCAGGCTCGCTGATGACGAGTCCGCTCGCGGTGTTTCTGCGATGCTAATATTTGTTACAGCAGCAGTGGAGCCTTACGCTGAGACTTACTGGGGTTGGGAGGAAACAGCGTGCAGCTATTGCAGTGGATGATCTCCTTGACAACTGGTGCATCCTGGGATAGGGGCGGGGGAGCCAGGCCCAGGCCAGTCATCATGGGATTTATCGGGGTAATTCCAGTCATCAGCCCGAGACTGGGGTCAAAATCTGGAGTCAGGAGAGAAACATGGATGAGCATATAAAGCGTGTTACACCAAGCAGCTCTTGAGGACGCAGTGACACACACACATTAAGAAATTAGCTTTTGTCTCATAACAGTTATTCAGTCACAGCTAACCTTTATTTTGTCATTATGTGAGGACAAGCTGGGTTGTTTCGTGTTACATTTAACATTGTGTACTTCCTCCAGGAACACAGAGCAACTCATCTGTCAACAGCAGTGACACAGAAGCAGTTTATAAATAACTGAATATATCAGCCACTTATGAATAAATCATCTGATGAAAAACATGAATATTTAAACTATTTTTATTTTATTTATTTTTTTAAAAGCTTACTCCCTGTACCTGACCATGTCTTTACATCTCTCAATCTCTCTTTCACACAAACACAATTTGCTCTCCATCCCCCCCATCTCCTCCTCGTTATTCTTTGAATGATGACCCGTAACATCAAGAAGAAATTCCATAAAAAAATCCAGACTTTATATTCGGAGGTACTAATTTAGACTGCACCTGGGCTCACACAAACAAACACATCTCGCACACATTCCCGGCTTTTTTTGATATGCAAATACATTGTCCTCTCCCAAGAGTCTCCACTGCACCTGCAGCAGACAGCGGCAGACATATTATGGTGTGTGTTTATGTGCATGCCAAGTCTCCATCCCCATTTGTGACAAAAATTCGACTGAGACAAAACTGAAATGAAAGCGCAACAAAACACTGATGCAATGTTCAAGAGGACTGGTGTAGAACTTTTTCCTTTTTCTGGAGGAGTCAACAGAGAAAGACAGATGTAGTTTGATTATGCAGTAAAGAAGTTGGAGGAACGGAAAAAGTTCAGGGACACGACTGAACAACATGAAGATGAAGAGCTGCGATACGGTGGTAGCTCGACTGACTTTCTCTGTCTCCTCTTGATGACCCTGACATCCGTCTTTGGCCAGGTGACAGAGGGAGAGGAGGCAGGTGATAATGAACACACTGCTCAGATGGCAGAGCGATGAATTACTTATTTTGGTGAGGTGGCGGAGGAGCAGAGAAAGATGGATAACATGGAGGGAGAGAGTGTGAAGCAGCAAAAAAGACATAGAGCCATAAAATCTGATCCAATTATAACTACGGCGTATCAAGATTTACTGTTTTTCATTAAAACCTAAATGTTTATAGCAGTGCTGTGTGAAAATGATATGGAAAAAAAATGATCTTCCGACTGACTAGAGAAGCAACATAGAACCTGCTTTACACTGCAGTTACAATTGTTTAAAAAAGTATTTTCACTCAAAGTTATTTCATTTTTCAGCCAAAAAGATGCGTGTAGCAGGGTCTCTTTTTTTAGTTCCAATCTGGATCTGGATGAAGTGTTTAAAATGAGACATGTCTTCACACTACCATAGCAAGGAATACATCTTGCGTCATCAATCTGATGCTTAATTATGGGCCATTTCAGTTTGGCAAAGCTTGAGGTTTTGCACTGACGACAGAGATACCAGAGTATGAAAAATAAAGACAAAAAAGCATCAATTCAATAACAAATCAAATGCATTTTCTGAAGGGTGTTGAAACCAAGTGGGAGAATAGAAGGAAAGAAAATGGATGAGGACATTATTGTTACTCTGTACACGCATGACTTTTCACCATCACTGACATTTCATACTGGTGGGGAATATGTGTTACATCCTGAATGGATATGACCAGTCTTCAGAAAATGTGAGGTATGTGCATGAGATTTATAAACCGGGCATGAAGCCCTGTGGTTTATTATAATGCTTGGCGTGTCTATGTATGTTATTTAATAATACAAATGGTTATCGCTAATACATTTTTATGTCAAAATGGGCTCCTGTCTTTGGCAGTGTGCCTGTTAGTGTGCTAACTTTTGTACTGTCTGTACAAGGGATTTAAAAAGGCTCTGTCTGATCAAGGAAAACATCAGAAAATTAAAATCTCCAAGGTAAAATCCTGGCTTCACCTGCTTCCAGCACTCTGAACTCAGGTCAGCAGAATACTTTCCACAGACATGATCTGACTGCTCACGTCTCAGTAACCTGTTTGTGCTTCCTATCTACGCCGGCACATTTCTGAATTGTAACTTTGTTCATCTGTTTTGCTCAATTTGCTTTGCTATGGTAATCCAATAAGATTCGGAGCTGATGTTCCTTTACACGGGCAAATATACAGCAGGAAATTTGTTCTGCTGCTCTGCAACAAATGTGTTGATTGAGGGCAAATTATGTTTGTATTCAGATTAAGAACTAATCTGGTTAGGGGCATGGTCGACTCCCTTTAAATGAAACCCTTGCGTGTTTGTGTTAATTATTAGTTTAAGCCCGTCTTGAAAAACAACCTACATTTGTTGAACCCCTAATCCAATGCAAAACTGCAAGAGTTAAATATGGTAATTATAAACAAGTCTAAACATAAGTCTAATACATGTGGGCCTATAATAAGTAACATCTCACCCAAATTTGATTTAAAACCATGATAAAGCGGTTATATTCCAGGCCATATTCTGTTGGTTGTTGTTATTTTGTCCTAGAAGAGATAATTAAACTGACTGAAGGTACCACTTATTATATATCACCAATAGAGCAGTTTTTGAGCTCAACACAAGTAAAACATATTCAGCAATATATCGCATTAAGCTACATTTCACGTTTTAGTCGAAGTCAATCAGAATCAAAGAGCGAAGGCACCACTCGTCAGCAAAAATGACACTGTCAAATCATGCAGAAAAAATCCATCCCCATAGAAATACAGTTCTCCACACAGAGTAGAGTCAGTTGAATGTAACATCCCTGAGACATTTCAGGCATGACTTTCATTTTTCACAAACTGAAAATGTCTCATGTTCTCGAAGGAACCTTCGTACTGTGAGATTTTGATCTGGTTCATTCCAAAGTTGAAAATTGAGGAAAAGACAACTCCACTGATAGCTGAGTTAGAGCTTTCGTCAACCAAAAGCAGGTTTCCATCAAGCTCTGAATTGTAGACCAAAATCCCACAATGTGACTGCTGCTACTACAGAACCAATTGTAAAATGACAGGTGACTTAAGATTGTTATTTTTTTACTACATTTTTAAACATTTAGAGGGGAATGTAGCATTGCTAGCCACTTAGCTAAAGACATGTACAATTTTCATAGCGCACCCTGAGGATGATATTTGTGGGCTGTATGGACAAACATTCATGTTCGCCTCAGTATGTTGTATTTTAGATGATGAATAAACCTTTAAACTAGTACAGTACATCACGGTAAAAAGTATGATTGGTCCAGTAATGCTAAATGAATAGCATTAGCATTAGCCTTAGCTGCTAGCGTTCTGCTTTTGATTTCTTGTACTGTGACAACGGAACTTGGATTGGATCCACTTTACAACATTTACCTGAAACAACAGTCCTGATTTTTACACTCATCCATCTACACACAAACACACCAAGAGCATGTTCATGTGCAGAGATGACATTTTATTTACAGTCTGTTCTTTCAGGGGATTTTCAGCTACTCTGGCTCTGTCATTACTATGGCAACAATGGCACTTCAGCCCGGAAGCCATGTTTTATGCCTCATCACTAACAGTGCTGTGACCCAGTGTTTGAGTGGTTTCGGTGCAAAAGAGGTCTGCAGTGAGAAACTCCTCCGAGTCTCAGAGATCATGAAAGTTCCCTTAAACAAAAACATCAAGCAAAGGCTTCTAGTTCTCCCACCGCCCACACAAGGCCGCCAGTCTCTATGTCTGTTTATCTTTGATCTCTTTTTCTCTCGCTCAATGTTTGACTGGCTTTTAAAAAAATGAATCAATATCTCTATACGCGATACTTCATTACTGTAGGCTCCATGCTGCTGCTATAACGCATTTAAACATATGGTAAGCAAGCATCTTGGTGCTTTATTTCTAATACAATATTTCCTGGAGGTTTGTTAAATGTAACTGCATTTCAGCATGCGTGTGTGGGAGCACAGACATGGAATTACATTTGAAGAAAATATAAATTTGACTACAATAAGCTCCTGGCTATCACTGTTGTGCTCTTTTTTTAATGACTTTTTTAATGCCTTGACACATTCCCTTTCTTCATCCTCAAACTGTATTTCCACAGCTAAATGTTCCCTCTCAGCAGAATCTGTGATGGGTGGCAGTCGGGGAGAAACGGATAGCCGCTGTGGAGCATGCTGGGTAATACTTCCCGAAGAAGAGACAGGCCTAAGCCTCCTGGAACTTGGACTTTATCCCACCCTGTCAACTGTCTGCATCTTCATTTCCATTCTTATCTCCACTAGATATCTCTTGAAAACCCATTCATTTCTTTTAACCATACCAAATTCTTCATTTGGTTTTCTCTATGGTGACAGATTTAACTTTATCACATTTATTCTGCAAAGATTGTACCTGTTAAACTCTGTGAAAAATGTATGAAACACAATTTCCATCATTAATTTTCACACTATGAATTTTCCCCCCTGACTTTACCAAGTAGAATATTACAAGTCAGTTAAATCTCTCTCGCTGATCGCTGCAGTCATTCAAATCACAGAGTATGAGAGTGTGTGTGTGTGTTCATATTTAAGAGATGTTTGCCAAGCGATCACAGCAGAGACAACTGCGGGAGACTCTGTATCTCCTGTGAGCCTTTTTGTTCATTCAAAAATACTGTAATCTGTGTCTGTAAAAGGATAATGTTTTTCTGTGTGTGGGGTCAGTGTTTATACAATGTGTGTGTGAAGGATACACAAAGAGAGGGGCTAAATTCTTCCACATATCTGCCTTGTGGCTTCCATCCAATAACAGTTATAATAATAGTTTAAACCAGCCAATCAATGCCACTATAGCTTGTAATAGAAGCATATGATATACTGTAGAACCATCATAAGCGCCCTTGTTGTCCTGGAGTGTTGTAAGTAAAAAAAAATGGCGCAGTGACTACTTACAGTGGGGCAAAAAAGTATTTAGTCAGCCACCAATTGTGCAAGTTCTCCCATTTAAAAAGATGAGAGATGCCTGTAATTTTTATCATAGGTATACCTCAACTATGAGAGACAGAATGAGAAAAAAAAATCCAGGAAATCACATTGTAGGATTTTTAATGAATTAATTGGTAAATTCCTCGGTAAAATAAGTATTTGGTCACCTACAAACAAACAAGATTTCTGGCTCTCACAGACCTGTAACTTCTTCTTTAAGAGGCTCCTCTGTCCTCCACTCGTTACCTGTATTAATGGCACCTTTTTGAACTCGTTATCAGTATAAAAGACACCTGTCCACAACCTCAAACAGTCATACTCCAAACTCCACTATGGCCAATTCCAAAGAGCTGTCAAAGGACACCAGAGACAAAATTGTAGACCTGCACCAGGCTGGGAAAACTGAATCTGCAATAGGTAAGCAGCTTGGTGTGAAGAAATCAACTGTGGGAGCAATTATTAGAAAATGGAAGACATACAAGACCACTGCTAATCTCCCTCAATCTGGGGCTCCACGCAAGATCTCACCCCGTGGGGTCAAAATGATCACAAGAACGGTGAGCAAAAATCCCAGAACCACACGGGGGGACCTAGTGAATGACCTGCAGAGAGCTGGGACCAAAGTAACAGAGGCTACCATCAGTAACACACTACGCCGCCAGGGACCTAAATCCTGCAGTTCCAGACGTGTCCCCCTGCTTAAGCCAGTACATGTCCAGGCCCATCTGAAGTTTGCTAGAGGGCATTTGGATGATCCAGAAGAGGATTGGGAGAATGTCATATGGTCAGATGAAACAAAAATAGAACTTTTTGGTAAAAACTCAACTTGTCGCGTTTGGAGGAGAAAGAATGCAGAGTTGCATCCAAAGAACACCATACCTACTGTGAAGCATGGGGGTGGAAACATCATGCTTTGGGACTGTTTTTCTGCAAAGGGACCAGGACGACTGATCCGTGTAAAGGAAAGAATGAATGGGGCCATGTATCGTGAGATTTTGAGTGAAAACCCCCTTCCATCAGCAAGGGCACTGAAGATGAAGCGTGGCTGGGTCTTTCAGCATGACAATGATCCCAAACACACCGCCAGGGCAACGAAGGAGTGGCTTCCTAAGAAGCATTTCAAGGTCCTGGAGTGGCCTAGCCAATCTCCAGATCTCAACCCCATAGAAAATCTTTGGAGGGAGTTGAAAGTCCGTGTTGCCCAGCGACAGCCCCAAAACATCACTGCTTTAGAGGAGATCTGCATGGAGTAATGGGCCAAAATACCAGCAACAGTGTGTGGAAACATTGTGAAGACTTACAGAAAACGTTTGACCTCTGTCATTGCCAACAAAGGGTATATAACAAAGTATTGAGATGAACTTTTGTTATTGACCAAATACTTATTTTCCACAATCATTTGAAAATAAATTCTTTAAAAATCAGACAATGTGATTTTCTGGATTTTCTTTTCTCATTCTGTCTCTCATAGTTGAGGTATACCTATGATGAAAATTACAGGCCTCTCTCATCTTTTTAAATGGGAGAACTTGCACAATTGGTGGCTGACTAAATACTTTTTTGCCCCACTGTATGTAGATACGCATTGACTCCTCATTATGTTTTACTATAATGGGGGCTGGTGGCTACAATCTGCAGCACCAGGACCTGACCTCGAATATCTCAATGACGCAGGGCAAGTGAGCACTTAATTTCACTTCTGGAGTTAGAGGGAGAGCGCTGTGCCCCACAACAGGGATAAACATGCATAAAACTAAAAACACATTTTACACATTTACACATTGAGACAAAGACATGGATTAACACTTTGTCTTTCAGTCTGGATTTCTTGAAACTTAAGAGGAGGTTACTTATATAAAGCTATAGCTGTAACAACAAAGCTCAAGACAAGTCATTCTGCACATGGACTATAGTGTACAGAAGGAAGCGTGGTAAAGTGCTGGTGGATGATTTGGGTCATGTGTGTTTGTGAGTGCTTTGCGGATCAGAAATGAGGTTACAGAAAGAAATACAGTATACCAGAAAGGAAAATAAAAAAAGGTCAAGGCCTTTCTGATGTTTATTGAAAACAGACTAAATAAACAAAGCTGCAAAACCCGCTTATAGCGAATATCTACTTACAGTGGGAATACCTGTAGATGGGCTGAATGTGAAACCAAAAGGAACCAATAAACATGATTTATGAAGCATGAAATCAAACTGTGTTACGGTTTAAGGCAGGCAGCAAGTGAATTGTTTGAAACACACACCCCCACTTTTTTTGTTGCCAACATGAACATTGAGCGTACATAATCACTAATTAGTTGACAGTTTAATTTGTTCACACTACGCTGCTTTGCCACCAGCAGTTAGTTTTAGTTGAATTTTCTTTTGTTGTTAGCAACCCCTGCTGGCAATGCTCCACTTCAAGTTTACACATTATATTAACAATACAGAGAGGAAAGTGGGGAATAAAATATTCACTTTGTCCTCTCTATTTTAACCAATTGTTTTAGACGGCACTTAAATCTATCAAGTATATAAAGCATGTAGAGTGTAACATATTCTGCAGGACTAGCCAGCACCTAGCTGATATACCAACAGCCCTTTGGATGAGCTTTTACAGGGTTTTGCTCTCCAGATGGTTTTCCTTTTTTTTCCATTAACATAATTATGCAACATGTAAGCACCATTTTCAAAGGTGAGGCATTACAGAGGATTGTGTAAATGACCCAGCACATCATCAGAATGGAGCTGCCCTTTTTTGGAAGACCACCTCCTCCAGCGGTGCAGGACGAAGGTCAATAGGATTATCATGGATCCAAACCACCGCAGCCGCAAACTGTTCTGCCTGCTTTCATCAGGGATAAGTTCGTCCCTATTATATATATATATATATTTATATATATATATATATATTTATCCCTTTTGCAACTTGCAGTACTTTATGGCTTGGATTCCCTTTTCTTTACTCACATGATTTAGTATTTTTTACATATTTAAATGAGCATTGCTTGAGGGAAACGGACATCTATATTTTTCTTTTCTAGCGAATGCTTCTCTGTACTTCACTCTTAGTAAAACGTCACACTGAGCTGATTAAATAAATAAAGTAAAGTAGAAGGACAGGCAGCTCTTGCCTTGCAGATGATACAGTATCTACTTTGAAACAAAAGGATGTGGTTTTGGAAGTTACATTACAGAAGGACCAGCAAGTTCATACAAAAAAGTTAGGTACCATAATTGCCGACTGGGATTAATACTGGGTTCAGGGTGAAAAATGACCCTAATATGCCCCCAGACAGTATTAAAATCACTTACCAGCAAAGGTACATTTTAAATCACCCCATCTCCCCTCAAGGAAAAAATCCAGTCCAAATGGGTTTCAAGAAAGGGATTAGGGTGCATTTTCCTTGACTGTAATGAATAACGCATTTTCTCTCTAGTCGTGCGCTGTCCGTCAGACAGGCCATCAGCTTCAGCACTTTTTATATCCCTCTGCCTTATATGTTTGTTGAATTAAAAGCATACAGTCATGGATATATCACATTTGACATTGTATTAGTGTCGTCCTCTTTGTTACCTGTATATTTAAATGTATAGGCTGAAAACAACAACATGTCCTAGTTCTGTTAATCTGTAGTAGAACCTTTGGAGAACTTTACATAGAGTTCAAAATGATGGACTGTTTTGCACACTGCATTTTAGACTGTTAAAATGACAATAAGAAGATAATATTTACTGGGCAAGGTTGAGCAGAGGACAGACTAATACATGGATGTAATCAGAAAGAAAGAAAAAAAGGAACAATATCCTTAATCTTTCTCTAGAGGACAATATGAATTATGAGTCCTAAAATCTCTCAGAAACTGTTGAAAAAAAGTTAAATTATATCCTTGAGATAAAGGGTCTTAGACTGCTAGAGTGAATAAATCCTGCCAGATTTAGAGATGAAAGTGTCTGTGTGTCTGTGATAATAAGTGGTAGCTTGTGGGGTTGAAAGGTCAAGAGTGAAAGAGAAAAGAGACAAAGAGAGGGACAGGGAGAGACACCAAAACAGCAAGAGGGACGTAATCAAATCTGACAGAGAGGGGAGAGATGGAGGTGAACACCTTTTCTGGCTATTCCAGGGTATTCTGCTGTCATCACAGTGTGGGTGTACTATATATGCCTCTGTGATATAACAACCTCCATTCAATATCCCAACAATTCACCAAACCTGACCGTAAAGATGTCCATCATAGAGAGATCAATAGACGTCTCATCTTTATGTTCAATGCAACTCAAACTGCGTTTAAGGAAAGTGCACTCGGTAAGAATCAGAATACCTTTATTCGTCTCACAGAGGGGAAAAAAGTTGCAGATCTCCGCCAGGTGTGTCTCCCCTCTCCCAAATCAGGAAGAGTTGAATCTCACTCAATTGTTCCTCCTAGCTCCTTTATAATCAAGATGGTGGCAAAAAAATGTAATCATAATATATCTATTATGGAGATTTGCAGATGCACCAGTTTAACATTAGATCACAACTCTATCAATGTCCGTTTTTCTGCTACTGAAGCTGTGTTTAAACACCTTATCGAGCGGCGTCAGTAGTCAATGAAGGTAAAAAGTCAACATTCTTTTTTATAGTTTGCAACCACAAAAGATCCTTGAGCATACAATCATAATTGTGCATACAAAATATCAGGCTGATGGATGTTCGGTCCGGTAGTATTCAAGATAAGCTGCCGACAACGAATCAGACAGACGCAGGCACACGCACACAAACACACAACCTAATATGATAACAAATCTACTCCAGTGGATTAAATAACATTTATCCATGCTGAGCTCTAGTATTACTGCCCACAAGGAGTCCATTTATCTTACACAGTCTCTGACTTCAAGGAATACTAGTTTAAAAGATGACATAAAGCAAAAGCTGGGTAATAGGTTTTTCAGCTATAATCAATATAATCTGATATCTAAACATATATGTAGGGAAATAGAGGTAGGTGTGAATGTTTTATGTGATCTTTTGTTATGGGCATCCTTTTTCATTTGCCTTTGTTAAAGTATTTTCCATTGTACCGTTCGATGTGAAATTGCTTTGATATGAGCACAATAAACTAGTTATCAGTTATTAAATATAAAAATATATTATATTACATACAACTATTTATCATTTAAAAAGCACAAAATCAAACAAAATCAAATTCATATGACCGATGTAATGGACAGACAAACAAACAAACACATTTAAACAGAGTAATCCCCTTCCTGCCCCCGCTGCCAAGTCTAAAAGAAAACTTTACTTTACTTGTAATTCGGAAAACAATACACATTCCAAATAACAGAAAGTGGTAATCAAATAATAAGTGTTTCCTGCTGACTAAGTGCTGAAATATTTGCAGAAGAATCTGTTTGTTCAGTCTATAATATGATCTGTCCACACCAGTGATATTTAATAACAATAACCCCCTATATTAATAAAGTACTAGAAGCATAACTGACAAAGTGCTCCACAGCTCTGATTAGGTTACGCCCTTGAGGAAAGAAAATCTGTGACATTTTGGGAAGGACAGTTGTTTGTTTTCTTACCGGCGGATCGATTTCAGTTTCCTCTCTGTTCAGTCACTATAGAAGTCCAACATCTCTTTTAGCCTTGAACCAGGCTTTCAGCATTTCCAAAGCTGTCACATTCTGTATTTTACACTCGAGGAAAAAGAAATATGACACATTATATAATAAGCTACCATGGAGTATTCAAGTTATTTACTTCCCCCAAAGGTACATTACAACTTCTCGAAATACTTCTCAATGTCAGGGTTAAAGCCCCTGCAAGGCCATGGTACATAACACAGACAGGAGTTGATTATTATTATTGTCAGGACTATATTGGCATGCAAATACTCTCTGGATTGACACCTACTCCACTCATAAGCTTTGTCGCAACTTCCAGAGCGGGACAGATTCAATTCTTTTTGTACATGGAGTTGGATGGGTGACACAAATCCAGCACAAGGCCAGTCACACATCCACAAAATTGACATTTGTGCCTAGTTCACATTGACTTTATGTTGGCAAAGGGGCGCAAAAAAAATCACTCACTCCTTCAATTTCTGCTTTTAAAAAGCTGTTTGTTCATTGTTAAATCACAGTAAATCACCAGTGTTTGTATTCTCTCTGTTTCAGTCTGTTCAGAGCTCACATTCATGTCTGGGCTATTCCATTGACCTATTACTGATATTTGGTTTGTCTCAGATGAGCTTTTAAAAGAAAAACAAACAAGAAAAATATGTCAGGGTTAGATATTAGGTTTCAGATCAGACCGTAAATGATGGATCCATGAGGACTTCTATCTTTGGGGTAATGGAGGCTGACATACAATATATAAAACCTGTCAACAAGACAGATTTAATGCTGTATATCATTCCTCTTTTAACTTGTCTTTTTTAGCCTGTGTGAAGAGCTAAGCTACATTTGTCCAGGGACACCTCCCACACTCCAAACTCCAAACGATGTGACTGACGCACTGACATATTCTAACTCAAATCCAAATATGACAGCCTACAGGCCCATTTCCCAAATGTTGGTATATTAATTTATGAACTATAAACAACCCTCACAAAAATTACACACCTGGTTCGGCTCAGGAATGGGGACCTGGGGAGTTTTCTTTAGTTGGAAGACAGCTCAGAGCAGGGTTCTCTTAGCAATGATGAGAATAAATCCATCTGGATGAGTTCACAGACCGTAAAACATTACATGAAACAGAGTTTGTGTGTGTGTGTGTGTGTGTGTGTGTGTGTGTGTGTATCTGTTATAACTTGGATCGAGTTATGCGCTCTGCCTTAAGTGTGCGAGTGTGTGGGAGGCTCAGGGGGAGGCATTCATTTGCGTGTGCTGAGTACGTTCAGAGTGGCTCAAAAGGTTCAGAGCTAACAGACTGGAAATATGACCATGCAGCTCCTACCAAAGTCTACTGAGCCTATGGATTATGGATGGAGTTCAGCAGAGGGCAGGTTTACTGCTCTAAGGCCGCCTGTTTGAGTGCAGGCAGAACAGGGACGGTAGATGTACCGTCATACTGCACTTAGCAGTCAGCTTTGATTGACCCGAGATTTCCGCTTCATAAATGGTTAAAGGGTGAGAGAAAGACAGAGACGGTAGGAGTGGAGAGAAAGACAAAGAAGTGGTAGGAGTACTTCAAACAGAATGATTTCATCCTATCTGACAAGTGTCTGTTTGTCTATATGAAGATGTGTAATACTGAGCTCAGTTGAGACAAAAGTACCTCACCGATATCCTTATGAGCACATTATATAATAGAGTAGAAAACTAACCAATGTTCTCGAACAAAATTAGTGATGCGTCAAAAGATTATGGTGATGTTTCAGTAGTTTAAACTAAATGTGTTTGAAGAGTTTAATTCAAGTCCAAGTGATTTAAGTGATAAGTGAAGAGATTTTAAGGATTAAGAGTACTGATACATTTATATATTTCATTCCTTGAATTTATATGTGCACAATCCACTTAATCGCATGTTTTTTTGAGTTTTTCTGTGCGACTGAGTAAAGAGGCAGGAACTGTGAAAGCTACCCAATCTCCGAAAAGCCAATAAGCAGTGTGTGTCTGTGGGTTACAGTGGCTGACTCAGCTGTAATAAGACATTAATGAAGATGTTGGGTAATTTGGGCTGGCGAGGGAGAAAGAGATAGTGAGAGAGGGAATAGGGACGGAGAGGGGGAGGAAGGAAGAGGCAAAGGTAGGGAGGCACCAGCTGCTTTTCCAGATGATCCATGAGGGGAGCCACAGCTGTCCTCTTCACCCGACCCTCCTTCCTCTCTATCTCCTTCTCCTCCCTTCTGTCCTCTCCACTCCACCCTTCAGAAACTGCTTCGGCAAAATGACTTTAATGAAGATATATTACCACGACTAAAGCCTTATCCATTGTTTTCCCCATAGATCAAACCCCCCCACACACCTTTCCCTCTCGACGCGTGGGTGCATGCGAGAGCGTTTCCCTCCATCTCCATCACACAGAGCTCCCCACTCCGTCGGTAATGTTTATGATACTCTTGAAAGGAGAGCTAGCAGAGAGTGAGAGCAGTAAATACCACATATGAAATGGAATAGGTGAACCGCAGTAGTAGAGTGCGGCAACTTCCACAACCATTTATCTTAAATATGGATTTGAATAACTGCCACATGCATGTATGTGAACACTTGAATGAAGCGCAGCTGCTATGCGCCACAAACAGGATATAAAGCTTTACCAGGGAGGCAGAAAGGGAGTAAACACAGATAGAAAAGTGGAACAATGGACCCTAACTGTGAGTAATAAATGGAAAGTGGAATTGGCAAGACTAAATGTGATGTTCTCAATACAGAATAATTAACAATGAAGCATTCTCTGAGGTTGAAATGACATTGGAAAATAATAAACAGACGGAAACACGCGCCAATGCTTCATTAATCTCAAAGCTTTCGGCTCTAAAATATTTATCCAGCGCTCCGAAAGTAATTTTAATGAAGTGTTATAAGTCTGTGTCGCCTGAGCCCAATTTATTTAAATGGAGCACTCTCTTAAGGACATATCAATGACACAGCTCTCTGAATGGTTATATTTGTTCATTGTGCTCATGAGATGTGTAGCAGCAGGGAGGAATCCAGTTTCAATGTTGAATTGATGATATTCAGACTTTTTGAATAGCAATCTCTCATAATCTTAACCCTCATTAACAAACTCATTAACTATCGCTAATATGAGAAAATATGAGAAAATCTGTCATGGTGGCAGAAATATCTGAAACTCGGACAGAAAGCTACCATGTTCTGTAATATTTACATGACAGTTGAAAAGATTTGCAGTAGGTTTGAGCTTTGTTTGCATGCAGTTAATGACCATTATATAAAGTCAAAGCTGAACAAACAGAAAGTTGCCACCTTTATTATTATTGTTCTGTGTATGTTTGTGTGTGTGCATGTGAATGATTCGAACAGTCATAGAGACATGACTCCATCTCTCAAAGTCAGCTAAGTGTATCTTTTTTTAATTGAATTTTGTGCCAAAAAAAAAGAATAGCAAAAACAGAATCACTGTTCAATTTCAACACCATAAAATATCAACTAACGAACCCTCAATCTTCATCTGTTAGGCTCAGAGAAAAGAAAAGCACATTCAATAAACTGCTGAAAAAAAAGGTTTTAAGTTCTTAGTCATTCTGTTTCACGTGAGTATAAAACATTCCCGCTGAAGTTTGACTGGTGAATAAAGAGTCCTGCAAAACACTTTACACACAGCTCATATGAATTCAACTAGAATCCCTACTTAGAGTCCTGTCAGTTAATGAATTTGCACTGTCAGATATTATAAAATGAGTACACAAATTTGCTCTCTAATAATGTTAATTTATGGAGTAGATCAGAAATGTATCAGTGGATTTGGTATGAGAAGCAGGGATGAGGGTCGCCTAGGCTTTTGCCTGGTCATTTATTAAGGTTTCAATGTAAAAATGCAAAACAAATTTTGAAATCCATTTGTTATGATTAGATGTTATTACATGTTTGACCGCTAGTCGGCAGTACTGGTTAGTAGTCAGCTTACCGTACCAATTAAGGGACCGGAGCAAGACTGCATGAAGCCACATGTATGTTATAAAGAACGTGAGACATTAAACTAAGTTACTTGCTATCAACACGGCCTCATCCTTGGAACACGAACATGACATGGTACCAGGAGTAAACTCGAATGGGCGACATGGATTTAAAACCACCGGAAAGTTTGAAACTGACGGGGAATGTCGACGAGAACTGGCGCACCTTCAAACAGCGGTTTCACCTTTATGTTTCTGCTATGGGACTCGAGGCAAAGCCGGAAGCAAGAAAGGTAGCGCTGCTGCTAACAATAGCAGGGCCACAGGCCATAGAAGTATTTAACACGTTCGTGTTTGACGGTCCTGAAGATAATGTAAAGTTGGATGTAGTGCTTAGCAAGTTTGATACTCACTGTTCTCCGAAGAAGAACGAGACGTACGAGAGGTACGTGTTTCGGTCTCGTACACAGCGCCAGCAAGAGCCCTTCGATAGCTTCCTGACGGACTTGCGGCTAAAGGCGCAGTCCTGCAACTTCGCGGCGCTGACGGATTCCATGGTCCGGGACCAGATTGTATTCGGTGTGGCGGATAATAAGGTCAGAGAGAGGCTACTACGGGAGATGGAGCTGACGCTGGCAGGAGCCATTAAGATCTGCCAGGCCAGTGAGCTGTCCCAAAGGCACGTGAGGACGTTCAGCGAGATGTCTGCAGCCGCCTCGGCGCAGAGCGACAGCGCAGCAGCGGTTGGAGCAGTGTCGTATCAGCGGGGACGGCGCACACAGACCCGGCCTGCACAGCAGGAGGACGTGATGATAAACTGCAAGCGCTGCGGCTCACAGCACAAGCCTAGACAGTGTCCAGCGTTTGGTAAGCAATGCTCTACTTGCCAAGGCAAGAATCATTTTGCTAAACAATGCTTCTCCAAACGGAAAGAGTGGAAGAAAGGAAAAACTGTAAACTTAATAGACGAGCCTGATCTAAGTGACACGTTCTTTGTTGGAATGGTGAATTGTGAAAGTGAACAAATAAATAAACCAGACAATGTAAATGATGTCACTACAGAAGATAAGTGGATAGCTCCTCTAATGATAAATGGGACTGTAGTCACCATGAGATTGGACACTGGTGCAAAAGCAAATCTCATAAGCATGTGTGATGTGAAGGCAATGAAAGATAAGCCACAAATAAAAAGAAAAGAATCTGGACTGAAAGACTACAATGGGTGGCCAATCAAATGTTTGGGCACATGCAGGTTGAGTGTCACAGTTAAAGGAAAAGTGCACCACCTATCCTTCTTTGTTGTGAATGAGGCACGTGAATCACTTCTGGGTGACAGAGCCTGTGAAGAACTGGGGCTTGTGAAAAGAGTGTATCGCATCATCCCAACCATAAACCCAACAAATGACTCTATGGACACAATTGTTCAGAACTTTTCAGAGGTTTTCAAGGGTTTTGGTGTTTTGCCCTTCACATATAAAATACAGTTGAAAGAAGGAGCCCAACCAGTTGTGCATGCAGCACGCAGAGTTCCGGCGCCACTGAAAGACTGCCTAAAGAAAGAACTCGATAGAATGATCATGCTAGGAGTGATCGAAAAGGTTAATGAGCCTACAGACTGGGTCAACTCACTGGTCATCACAAAGAAAAAGAATGGTGAGTTGAGAATATGTATGGACCCTAAAGACTTAAATGAGAGCATAAAGCGTGAACATTATCAAATACCTACACGTGAAGAAATCATCAGTGAAATGTCAGGTGCCAACTACTTCACAAAGCTTGACGCCTCACAAGGCTTCTGGCAGCTGAAACTGGATGAAAGCAGCACCAAGTACTGTACCTTTAATACGCCCTTCGGCAGACACTGCTTTCTCAGGCTGCCTTTTGGAATCAAGTCAGCACCTGAAATATTTCACAGAGCGATGGAGCAGATCATCGAGGGCTTGGATGGAGTTCGAGTCTACATTGATGACATCATCGTATGGGGTTCCACAGCCCAAGAGCACAACGAGAGGCTGAACAGAGTTATGGAACGCATACAAAAGTATGGACTGAAACTCAACAAGAGTAAATGTGAGTTTGGCGTTCAAGAGATCCTCTTCCTGGGAGACAAGCTGTCTGCACGTGGTGTCCAACCAGATAAAGACAAAATACATGCAATACAGAACATGCCAAGGCCCACAGACAAGACAGGGGTGCTACGCATCATGGGGATGGTGAATTTCATAGGTAAATTCATTCCCAATCTGACAGCAAAGACGTCATGCATACGAGAGCTTCTGCACAGGGACTGTGAGTTTAAATGGACAGTGAAACATGAGCATGAGTGGCAAAAACTCAAGGACACACTGAGCACAGCACCTGTGTTGTCATTTTATGACCACACGAAGAGGATAAAAGTGTCTACAGATGCTTCCAAAGATGGTATTGGTGCCGTTCTACTCCAGGCTGAGGGTGAGCACTGGAAACCGGTAGCCTATGCATCTCGGGCTATGACAAAAACTGAATGCCGATACGCTCAGATCGAAAAAGAATGTTTGGGACTGGCGTATGGTTTGGAGCGGTTTCATAGCTACGTGTACGGCCTGCCGTCTTTCACAGTCGAAACTGATCATCGACCGCTGGTCGCCATCATCAAAAAGAATCTGAATGAAATGTCTCCACGGATTCAGCGGTTAATGATGAAGATGCAAAGGTATGATTTTGAACTGATATATACTCCAGGTAAACACCTAGTCCTTGCTGATGCCCTATCCAGAGCAACTACAGGCGACAGTGTGAGTGCAACAGACGAGGACATACAGTGTCACGTGAACATGGTGTCGGCTACACTGCCTGTGTCTGACACAAAGTCAAGACAAATAGCGGGGGCTACAGCAACGGATGCTGAGCTACAGCATGTCATGCAGAACATGGATGAGGGATGGCCAGCTGGTTCATGTCCACAATTTTACCATGTTAGAGGTGAGCTTAGTACTGTGGATGGTCTGCTGTTGAAAAAGGGCAGGATTGTTATTCCACAGGCTTTGAGAATGGACATGTTGCACAGGATACATGAAGGCCATCTCAGCATCGAAAAGTGTAAAAGGAGGGCGAGAGACACGGTTTTCTGGCCCGGACTGAACAAAGACATTGAAACACTTATAAGTAAATGTGAAACATTGCAGAAACACGCAGGAACAAGCAGAGCAAAGAGCCTATGGTGTTAGCTGAGGTGCCAACAGCACCATGGCACAAAGTAGGAATGGACTTGTTTCATCTCAGAGGTAAAGACTATTTAGTGATAATGGATTACTACTCAAACTTCCCTGAGATGGCGCTACTAACAAGCTCAACATCAACTTGTGTCATAACACATGCTAAATCTATCTTCGCCAGGCATGGCATCCCACACACCGTGGTGAGCGACAATGGCCCCTGCTTCAGCAGCAAAGAATGGCAGAAGTTTGCAGAGCAATATGATTTCAAGCATGTGACGTCAAGCCCACACTATGCACAGTCAAACGGGCAAGCTGAAAAAGGAGTTCACATTCTCAAGCAACTCCTAAAGAAAGCAGCTGACAGTGACTCGGATCCCTATCTGGCTTTATTGAGCTACAGAGCATCACCTCTTCAGTGCGGCCTGTCACCAGCTGAACTGCTGATGAAGAGGAAGCTACGAACAACTTTGCCGAGTCATCAAAACGACAAATTAAAGCAAAAGAATCACTCAAAGATTGAACATAAGCTACGACAACAGAAAATGATGCAAAAGTCATTCTATGACAGAACAACCAAGCATCTCCCTCCACTGACTACCAACGACACAGTCAGGATTGAGGATGCTGATGGATGGAGTACAAAAGCAACTGTCCTGCAAGAAGTTGCTCCACGATCGTACACAGTGAAAACTGAAGATGGACAAATCCTCAGACGCAATCGTCGCAGTCTGTTAAAGACTCCTCAAGGGACTGTTGGTGAGCTCAGTGTAACCTGTGGTGAATCTCAGGTAATTCCCAAACCTGTTATGGACTGTAACACTGACTCTCACACACCTACTCCAAGCGAACCTGAGTTAAGAAGGTCCGCAAGAGAAATCAGAAAGCCTGATAGACTGAACTTATAAACAAAGAAAATTCAATATGCATGTTAAAGATGTTGAACAAAATGTATATTGACTGATGTTGTGAATGTGTTCTAAATGGTCTAGTGTTGGCTTAGATATGAGTTATGCAATCTGATATAAACTGTTTATACTGCTTATGTGTTGCAGAGTTATGCTGAATGTGAAATGGTTAAAATAACTGATACAGCTAATGTGATAATTCATGTTAATGCATTTTAACTTAGAAAAAGGGGGATGTTATGATTAGATGTTATTACATGTTTGACCGCTAGTCGGCAGTACTGGTTAGTAGTCAGCTTACCGTACCAATTAAGGGACCGGAGCAAGACTGCATGAAGCCACATGTATGTTATAAAGAACGTGAGACATTAAACTAAGTTACTTGCTATCAACACGGCCTCATCCTTGGAACACGAACATGACACCATTATTGATGCAGCCCGTTAGAGAGCTTTCATAACATGTTGACTTCCTCTCCATTTCGTGCACCAGGTGCCAAATATCACATTATCTTTTATTATCTCATCTCCTGTGGGCAGGACTAAGACGAGAGGCGAAGAGTCGACACACTATAGCAGAGCGAACAGGTACAGGAGGCGTAGAGCGATGAGATCATTGTCCACTAGTCGATCGCGGATGGCGTCGTGCTCGCGGACGGATGAAAAAAAAACTAAAGACAGAAATGGGTCGCGAAATACACTTGGCCAAGTATAGTCTATGTGTGAGAAACCCTGTGTTGTTAAACTTTTTAAAAAAAAACATAACTGTGGTCCCGCAGCTCATAGGCGTGCCCTAATGGCGGGCGCTATGAACTTTCATGTGCATTGAAAGGGCGAATAAGAAAAGCTTGACACACACATCATTCACAAAGATGTGTGTGTCAAGCGATATTATTGGCCCCCTAGCTCCGGCTGTGAATCACGTAGGATCTCGCGGGAGAATGCATCGGAAAGAAGAGAAATGGAGTATGATTTCCCAGAATTATACCGATTCCGGCCACATTTCTACGCCGTATTATGGCACAAATATTAATAGAAACATATCGAAGACGTTGCGAAAACGCGCCGGTGCGTTCGTCAACCTCAGGGTTTTAATGACAAAGTCGAGTCCTTTCGAGTCATCGCGAGTCCGAATGCACGAGTCCAAGTCCGAGTTCAAGTCATTAGTGCTCAAGTCCAAGTCAAGTCACAAGTCTCTAAATTTAGCTCACGAGTCGGACTCGAGTCCGGGACTCGGACTACTACAACACTGATGTTAGCAGATGACCTTTTGCAGATATAGAACCAGTGGCGGCTGGTGAACATTTTTTTGGGGGGGGCGCAGTTGGGCGGCACGGTTTAAATAGCACTTTTTTAGAGGTTTAGCTTAAGACAGTTGGTTAGGTGGCTGCGGCCACATTCGTGCTTCTTACATTTTTGTGTGAAGTGCTTTAGATCCTTCATCCCGGTTGTAGTCCAAAGTGTTTCAGTCCCAGGACTTTGAAATAACAGACAAGGGAAACAAAAAAAGGCATTGCTCACTGTACAACCAGCTAACCAATTCCTCTTAGCATACAAGTTTGAGGAGAAAGTCCGAGTGTAGGTTCTCCCGCGATCAGTGGTCGTCTGTTGAATGTTTAAATCCGGACGCTCGGGTCCCAAGTCTTTCAATTTCTTCTTTTCGACATCTGATAGTCGATGAAACGGTGTTTTAAGTAGAGCTTGCACGGAGTTCTCAGCCATCGATGTCGCCATATTCACTCAATCTAAGTTTCAGCTAGCTACGGTGCTGCTCTTTACGCTTGTGGTTAGGGAATGATAACGATGCTGATTCGCCGAAATAGTCCAATCGCGTATCTAAGAATGTCACATTGAACTAAGAAACAATGCCATTGGCTGTGGGCGCAAAGATTTGCGCCCACAGATCTAAGTTTCATCCTCCAATGAAAAGCTATCCTTGCTAAAATGACTGAGAAAAGTATAAGCTCTCCTATAGACTCCCATGTTATCGGCGCCCACGGACGGTAGCCGACCTGCCTATTCTCAGAAAAGGCGAATGGCAATATATTATGTCCGGACACATTTTAGCGGTTCTTGACAGTGGTCTCCCATACACATTTAACCCATAAACACGGTACATTTCTTATTTCAATTATGTTGTATATATAACGTTTTTTAACTCAAAAAGTCAGGGTGGGCGGCGCCCAAGCGCCCACTATTGACGCACCGCCACTGTATAGAACTGATACCTGTCTGTTAATATGAAGCCCCAGCCAGCAGCCGGTTGACTTATGTTAGCTTTAAGACTGGAAACAGGGTGAACAGCCGTGGATTAGAGGGGGTAGTAAGATTAACATGTTTGAGTTCAAAGTTGCTGGGGCAATAATCAAACATGGGATGATTCATTTCTACTGAAGATTTAAAGATGTTTCATTGTCATACAGTTTTTTACAACGGGCAGTTCTACTGTACAATGAAATTCTTATGATCAGCTCTAAAACTATACATACAAACAATCATAGACGATAAGAACCATTATTTTATTTGAGTCAGTTTATTCTAAAATGATTTCAACAATTAAAATGATATGCGGTATTAACATAACCACCATGAAATTGACTTAATTATACATTAACTAAATGTAATACAATATAATTGTCTAATATACATTATTATTGTTTTCTAAATGCATTATTATTATTGTTTAAACAATCTAAAAACTATTACTATTTCACCCATTTCAACTCTTGTTTTACTTGAAATCTTAGTCATTATGCAAATATGATGCAATTTTGCAAGAAAGGTTTAAACAATTGTCTAGAAAAGGAATTTCTGATTTCTGATTGTCTTGTCCTGTGGGGCAGCTTGTTAAAGTACTTTGAGATGCACCTGCTTATTGAAATTGCTATAAAAACAAATCTTTATTATTATTATTATTATTATTATAGAAATGTTAATTGATTTGTTTTCATCACATGCATTCATGTGGTTCGTGCAAAACTTTTTCTTTAGTGGGAGCAGTGTTGTTGTTTCCAAATCACTGCACTTTGCCAATAAATAGCCCTGCAGTGAGTTTTAAATATAAAAGTAGGTGGATGTGTTACCTTTGAGCTCTCTCTTTCTTCCTCCTTTCAATCTTTATGCTAAAAAACAATTTCCAAAACTGCATAAATCTCCCACCTACATTAAAACGTGCATATATGTGCTCAGCTTAGGATGAACATAATGAACCCAGTGGGAGCACGATGAGGATTACTAACTCTTCTGTTTTACTAGTGGAACAATGAGGGAACTCCTTAAAGAGGTGACCACATAAACTGTAAAATCCTGAGCTCCACTTGTACAGTCATGCAAGGACGCCTTGCTGCCTCCACACAGGTATAAAAACATACACACATTGTGATCCTGTGGACACACTTAGCATTTTCAAGCCTTTACTTAAACAGGGAAATGAGCTAACAGCACATCCTTAATTATAACTGCCTGGGGGAGTATAAGCAGAGATGGGGAGGCTCCAGACATTCAAACACTGACGCATCGGGAGCTGCCTGGTGGGATGAATACAACTTCTCGGCATTGACGCTCACCCCCTTGCTCAAGGGCACTTTGAGGGCAGTGGAGGTGGAGGAAATACTGTTACTCATATGTCCTCCTACACATAATTCTTTCCAACGTGTCTGTGGATTCAGGGCCACAACTTAAAAAAGGTACTGTAACTTTTAGGCGAGCTACACCTTATTTACAGTATATCATGTAACCAAAACATTTTTTTAACATAGAACAAAAAGTTTATCTTTCATGGCTGGATAAACATTCCCACATCAATATATTTACTGTACCATAATGTGCATTTCTGTATTTATCTGTGTGACCAGTGGGAGTATGTAGCATGTTTTCTCCGGTACCTGGCATCAGCTGCTGTCCCGTCATGTTTAGTGGAGGCATCCCCAGGCTGCTCATGGCTTGTGCCCAGACGCTGGAGTCTGACATGGGCATTATCATGGAGTTAGGAGCCATGTTCATGTTGGCGTCTGAAGAGAGAGACACACAAAACAGTGAGATATACAATTCCCTAGAACTGCAAAAAAGATCATGCTTTGATCTAGATGGGTTAAAGGATAGTGCAGAATTACATTTAAGGTGTCAGATCTTTGGCTTTCTTTCCTGAGAAAATCTTACACTTTATTGACATAAGTGCTTTGTTCTCTCCACTCTCATTTCATTTCTGTCACAGGAGAGAGGAGAGGCTGCTGTGACCCTGCTTTCAGTCTGACTCCATATTGACTTTTACAACACTGTCATTTACAATACATTCCTTCCATTCCAGTTTTATACTCAACTACCCCAGAGAGGATCAAAAGTCTGGCCTCTTGGCACTTCTGTCTCAGTGACCTATGACCTCTACTGAAAAAGGTGGCAGCTGCTAAGACTGACAATGCTGTCACACACGCACGCACGCACGCGCGCGCGCGCGCACACACACACACACACACACACACACACACACACACACACACACACACACACACACACACACACACACACACACACACACACACACACACACACACACACACCAAGCAAAGGCACTCTGTACTATCTCTAAACACTTAACTTTTAACTCATAAACTCTAGGATAAAAACTGCTCAATTTATTTGATTAAAGTAAAAAAAAACTCAAAGAAAGCTTTAGTGACTTTTAAAGTTAGTGTGGCATGTCATCGCTGATAACATATTTAAATATATGCTAAAGATATTAAGGATTTTACACAATTTAAATGGAAAATACAAAAATATGTATTACTTTTTACATTTTTAAATAACGAGTAGAGCATTTGCATGGTTAATCATTGTCTGTGATTGGCTACTCCTGCCCCGATTACACATGTGATTATCATGTGATAACCCACACTTTGAAAGTCAACCCTAAACTTCACTTTGAAGAGAAGTAAGTTTCTTGATAAAAGCTTTATTTCCTCACACTAGAGAACTTTCTCACTCCTAAGTTAACTCTTTGCAGCGTAACTCTTAGATGTTTTCTGAACACAAGACATGACCTAAGTGAAACTTTGACACACAATACAAAGGCATAAAGCAGTATCCATATAACATTGCCTGGAGAACAAATTCAGACATTAGTTCTGAGCCATAAAAATGCTGAATATTCTCCAACCTACCATTTCAAACGCTGCCAGCTGCCACACAAAACCTCAGGCTTATAATTCTCTGCCAAGGCCTAAGTCTTGCATAGAAAAGCAAACATATTAAGATCCCCATAGATAAAAACCCTGCAGTAAAGTCAACAGGAACACATCGCACATCCACCGGCGGCTCATACACCCGATCTGGAGTTCATTTCACAGCTGTAAGTACTCTTACAACTCTTGCTGGTTAAGCTCTCGCCGGTAGACCTGTAAATTAACGAGTGGCAGCGACTGCTGGCTGAGCCACAAGACTTTCCTCCTCTTCCCTGACACTTCATTTAACTGGTGTAGTACAAACCAGTGCTGGGATTTTACACCCAAAAAGTTTTTCCCAGTGCCTGGTTGATTTGTCTCTGGCAGGTACATGTTTGCGGTTGTTTGCCAACTCACTGTGATAAGCAATTTCCCTCTCCCGCTGACAGAACATCATGGAGAAGCATCCCCAGCTCTTTCTCTAAAAATATTCCAGAGAGATGTTTACAAACAAAACAGCTAGATGCTTTCCGCATGTCAGGTTATATATTAGTGTAATTATGACTTTTCAAACATTATCGTTTCAAATTCTTTGACAGCTTGAGAATTTATATTTAATTGTAATGATTAAGGCTGTGCTAGCTTTCAGTTTGCAAATAGGTTTCTGACAAAAGGGGAATAGTATCAGCAGCAGCATGCTTGTCATAGCAGCATTCATTCTGCTAATTAATATTCTTCCAAAAACCCCACTAACACAACAACAGACCCACTCATTAAAGGTTGTCGGTATGCTGCCATGGCAAAGCTGATAACACTTCATTGCTGTGGTGTTGCAATGTTAATGTTCCCGACAGGAGCTTCACAGCCCTGTTAACTGCTTACGACCCTATTAGCTGTCCTGCTGACTGGGTGTCAGTACACTCAGGGAGAGATAATACAGTGGGAGGAGAGGAGTGGGGAAACTCAAAGCTTTACTACACAAGGAGTGATAAGAGTCCATATGAAAACTAATGCAGGGTTTAACAGTAGATTGCCTGCTGTCCTGCAGGCTGAACAATACCAATATATACAACAATAGAGGTCAGAACTTGGCCCAGTTGGGCAAGTGCCCAGAAATAAATTCCCAACTACTATTTCTCACCCTGTGACGCTGTTATCCTTCCTCTGTGAACGGCCCACTCTGCACTTTCTTATGTTTTTAACAAAAACGACATTGCCTGCCAGCTCAGAGTTAGTCAGAGAATACTGTGGGGCGTTTGTGGGGGATGTTACTTTGAAACACAAAGCAAGGAAAAGCATCAGTTACCCATTAGATAAACAGGGGGAATCAATTTCCATAAGGTGTATAGCTTTTTTAGCAATGTAAGTTTGTGTACTTACGTATACGAGTCATGTACAATGCCAAATGTATTGTTTGTACAGAAAAAGCTTTCAGTGCCTTATGCTTGCTTTTTCTAAAGCTTTCCCTTTCCATTTCTGGTACCAACATGTTATACTTGATAACAGTTATTGGAATATTGGGAAAAATTTGATGTCAACTGAGGTAAGGCTACTTACATGCAAATCAGAAAACTCAATTTGCTTTTTCAATTTAAGATTTGGGTAAAAGTAAACTAAAAAAACATATTTCTTTCCACAATTCAATTATTGTGTTTTCATGAGAAAACTTTGCTGAATGGCTTTCTTTCAAAAAATAGCGGCTGCTTTTTTTATCTATAGAAACAAATATCTAAATATCTAAAATAGAAGCAGCTGTAAGCATGTGGAACTTCATATAACAAAGGCAAACAGAGACAACAGAAAGGCATCTTAACTTTAGAACCCAACAAACAATTGAATATTGCACCAGCGGAGTCATCTCTAAGAGGGTTGAACTGATTATATTTGATATTTGCTTTTCATTTCATCATCATTTCATCATCCGTCACCACCCCTGTTATGTGCAATCCAATTCATCCCAAAAGCCACCTTCTCTCTGTGAAGCTGCGTGTCTCATTAACTGAGTCATAGTTGAAAGCCCCTTACTTTAAAGCTGGTGATTCAAGAGGAGATTGTAATAACAGGGTCAAGGTTAAAGCAAAGTGTGATAGCTGCTGATAATGAGTCAGGATGCATTAATGAGTGGTGCCTCGGACAACTCTCATCTGATGAGTCTCAGCTGGTCGCCTCCAGTCCAGTTTGGTTTGTCTAAAGGCCAATCGAACATGTGGTGCGATGCTGCTCCACACAATCACTTCTGAGTCGTGACTGATGGATTCAGTATGGAGAAGTCAGACACTGAACTAGGCATTAAGATAGCTGAAATTAAGTCTTGTAACTAAAGTCAGCAGGAGTAATGCGTGAGCTGATTGAAGTTAGATAACACTTTGAAGCGAATAAAGAAAATGTAGAAACATGTCATCTTTTGACTGCTAATGTTTGTCCTTGGGTGACACTATCTTGCATGTGCTAAATGTATGGAATAAAAACTAAATGTATTGTGTCCAAAACCAGTCAACCAATATGCCCGACTAAACAAAGTCTTTCAAACTAACTATTTTCCTTCCTCTGCCTGGGGAACATTTTCTTTTCTGTGACTTGATAGTTTGTCTCTAAAATTGAACATGAATATATATGTACAGTACAAAGCAGTTCACAGCATATTGTCACATATCTAATGATGAATGAAGACCTATCGCTGTGCCTGTAGTCAGTGCCATATTATGTTTTCAATTACATTTTCGGCGCTTGACATATTCTATGAGCTGTTTCATGACTCACATTTCCTGCTGTGTCAGATATTTTAAAATGTTAACTCATGAGCTGCGTCTATTTGCTTGTATTTGCTGATCTTGACAGCCAAATCAGCAGTTAATCACCCTACTGTCAACGAAGCGCAGTAAATATAGTTTTACTAATAAAAATAAGTGCCTCAATTCAGTGAGATATATAAAATACTCTCTTCACATTGGAAATGGAATTTCCTCCAGGATATAATATTTAAAATGTAACTCCGATCATGGATTTCTGTTTTAGAAGCATAGCCTACACTACAGTACTTTGTGGATATTTGATTTCAACCTCACCGCCAATTGCTTTCAATCCACTGACATTTTCATTGCACTGTAGTAGCCAGCAGCCAATAGAAGATTCATTATTTAAACCTACAGTTTAAGCAACGGGTAGGAACCTTCAGATAGAGTATTCCTTGTTTTAAATCCTAAGTTTGCAAGGTATCATGATGTTTGTGATTCAATTGCTTTTAAATGAGGCTGCAGCTCACAATTCATTAGTTAAAAATCCTTTTGATCCGTCTGCTTCTCTTGAGATATGCACATTTAAAATGGCAAATTAATGCAGGATTATGACATATAACAAGGTGTTCCCAATATTTTGCACATGTAGGATTATGAGTCATGTATCTTTTATTTAATAATTAATATTGACACGCATTTGAACCTTCTGAAAAGAATCCTTCTTGTTCAAATGGATTTGTTGATTGGAAGTTGATTCCCCAGTGCCCAAGAGTCATGAGCTCATGAACTTTGAGGATTGATTTGAGACTGAGGCTTCACTGATCTCCTGCATGGACTCTCCTGATCTCCTGGACTCTCCTGATTGGCCTTTAGCTCCACTAAACGCTCCCTCAGGGGGATTGGTCTGATGGGAAATGAAGCCATTTTAAGGCCTATTGGCTGTAAAACTCCCAGCCTAGAGAGAAGCCTGGGACCATTTTGTTCACAATGAGCAAGCTTTCAATAGCACCCTCCTATCTTAAAGACAGAGGCGGAGAAGAGGGAGGAACTGGACTGAGATAAGGAATAAGAAAGAAAGGAGGAATCTGATGACAGACAATGTAATAAAATAATAGATGACTGATGACGTATTTCTGTAAGCCAACCCATAAGTTAGCATCGCTACAGGTCCCTAAATAAAAGCAACTGGATATTTCTAATGGATTTCTGAATATTGCAGAAAACAAGCTCCGTGGCAAACACACATTTATGATGCACAGTTTGTTTAGCAGGCTACTCTCCATGTTATAACGCTACTTTACATTTTGAAGTAAATGTAAAGTAAAAAGCTAATGTTGGGCTAGAAACTAACTGCAGCACAGTCCCATACGGATCAACACTGCTAAGCTAAAGTTGGACTTGTGTGTTGGCGTGATGACATTTAGTGTTCTTATCTGGTTAAAAAAAAGCTGGTTTTAAGACACATAGGAGCTTCTGACATTCTGCAGCGGGGTAATTTCTGACGTATTTTATGTTTTATGTAGAACAAAATGTAAACATCTCTTAGGCTTGTGTTAACTTCATCCCTTATTTCAGGCATGTAACCACAGGCATGTCAAACATCATTGACTTCGAGACAAAGTAACGAGAAGTGGTAAAATGCTAACTAAATTCCAGGTGTTAGGACTCATTTCTGCACTACTCTTTGTGTCACATGCTTAATCCTTTACTTATTATGAAGTAAATGTATACAAGAGCATATACTGGATGCTGAGATTAATTGTGTGTGTGTGTGTGTGTGTGTGTGTGTGTGTGTGTGTGTGTGTGTGTGTGTGTGTGTGTGTGTGGGAGTAACACTTTATACAGTAGTAGTTTATGAGGCTATTATGTAGGAAAGGCAACACATGATCATTAACATGGGATGACGAAACTCACGGCATCAAGCGCATCCTTGATCATGAAAACAAGGTGCAGGCACAATAAAATGCACAGACTGCAAAACCGCTTTCTCACACTCAGTGGATGGCTTTTTGACCTCACTGTGTGTGTGTGTGTGTGTGTGTGTGTGTGTGTGTGTGTGTGTGTGTGTGTGTGTGTGTGTGTGTGTGTGTGTGTGTGTGTGTGTCTATATACATCCTCCTCATCTACAGACAACATCAGCACAACCAGGCAAGTGTTACTACATCAGCACAAAATTTGGATCATCCCAACCAAGAGCAATCTATCATACATTTTACTAGAGCCAGGGTGAAGTGTGTACATGTTGAAACAACTGTAATAAAAGACTGAAAATACACTCTCACACAAATATGGTCTTGAGTGTTTGGCTAGTTTCGAAGCAAACACAACGCAAGCCAGGAGGTTTTTCTACACGGAAAAAGCAAATGGAAAATGTTGCCAATTAATATTTTGTGATTGTATTTTGCTTCTCGGGAATGTAACACACACAGACACAGACACAGACACAGACACACACACACACACACACACACACACACACACACACACACACACACACACACACACACACTTTTATACATGCTATACATCCTTATATCTTATATATCAAACACTCAGATTTCTTCCTTGTAACGCGCAGAACAACACTATTAATATTTTATAGCTCCCGTACTCCACCACTTTGATCTGTTTCTTGAGCACAATAAAACCAGTAGGGGTCAATTCATTATAGCTGTCATGTGTACGACCTACGATTCATGTTTATATAGAGCCTGGCTCTTCAGAAGCTTGAAAAACTAAAACACAAGCGATAAAAGCAGCATGAATACACTGATTTTCATTGAAGCTGTCTCAGGATCTCAGTGTGAAAAGAAAAACACTCCTCCATGTAAACCTGTACTACTGGTTTTGTTGCAATATAATTTAAGGATTACTGACAGGGTTGGAATGTATTATGTATGGAGTGCAGGTAGCACCACAGCCACTAGACTCACAAAAAACAGGGATTGCATTTGGAGGTGAAACAGTTGTGATGCCTGAGACAGACGTAGCGCATCTGCTCAAAACTGTTTCAGATTCAAAACATCTAGAAGTAGAAAAATGTTTTTACCAAACCAAATCACGCCTGTTTGAGATTCTAGGGTCTGTGAAAAACAAAAACTCTGCCAGCTAGAAAAAGAGGCACAGTTTTCTACATCTAATCCATCCAATTTACATCCACGCCTTAGGATGATTCTAACAATACACTCCCAATTTCTGGTTCATTTGACTATGAACGTCATTTAAAACTGCATCTGTGTTTTGGAGTGTATTGTTAGAATCATCCTAAGGCGTGGCTTTTGTGACTTTTACGGTAAACATTTGTTTTATATTAGAGGACATTGTGTGTTTGTGTGTGTGAGTGTGTGAGGTAGATAGATAATGGAGACAGGCAGAGAAAGCCTGAGCTCTCTAACATCAATATAAATCCCTTCCGGTGCTGCACTTCAAACAATCAGCAGTGCATTATGAGGTTTCACAAGGATACGATTGATTGATCTTTTCTTCTTTTACCTTTGAGGGCCAACTGCCAGCAAATGTGTCTTCATCCCCAACAATTAATCTAATCAGCTTTAATAAAAGCATCCATTACCGAGGCAGCGGCATCGACAGGCGGAGGCATAATGTTTAGAGGCGAATAATCAAACACGGGAAAATACTGATTGGTCTGCTGATCCAAACAACCTCCAAAGCTGCCACATTACTGACCATGTTTTATGTTTTCTGCCAAAGGGCGGCTTCTTATCAGTTTCTGTCAATCAAAGTGGATGTCTCCTGTAAAGCATGGAATTTCATCTCAATCATCCACAGCCAGTCAATGGTACACAAAAGCCCTCATAAGTAGGCAGAAAACAATTTGATCTCACAGAGTGCAGACATACAAATATACATGTTAAAAGACAACAGTGATTCACTTTCTACCAGGAACCTCCCAGCAGAATCCACATACACTTATTAGCAAACGAGGAAGATAACAGACGCTGCTTTGTAAGAATAAAATTGCCATGGCTCGCAGGGTTTATTTTCACTTTACTTCCTCACCAGCTTAGATAAGGCAAAACACAACTTCAGGCAACCTGAACACTGGGGAACAGGTTATGCTATATTCATTCTGTTTTGTTTCTGATGACTTACACAGTAGCATCTCACTCAGTTTATTCTAATACCTTCAGGAAATCAGCGAGAAAAACAAGTCTGGAGACACCACCTATGACTGCCTTAAATTGTGAAGACACAAAATATATTTTTGTTTAAACAAACCGTTAATAAAGAAAACTTTAAAAGAGTTAGCAGCTGTGATTTGGGACTTTCTTCAGTTTATTTGACAGTTCAACATCCATATTTTTCACCGGTAGAAATCATTCCTCTTGTTTCAGTCCGCGGCCAGCTTGAACTCTCCGCTGACAAACCTGTTCAACCCATTCTATAAACAGCAGAAACACACCAGACGGCATATGGACAGTGATGCCACAAACGGCATAACATGCTATGCAGAGATCTGGCAGGATTTCGGAGAGAGAATATCTGGTGCCACGGGAGCCTGTAAATCAGAAAAGAGGATTTGTGACTGAAAGCTACATCTTTGAATTTGTAGGTCTACGGGGAATAATGTGGGAGGAGAGACCAAATGACACTCTCACATCCCCTTATATACAGTACCATCACTTGTGCTGTGATCAAGGATCTTCTTTCGATGCTGCAGTGGAGCTGCTTCAGGCCCAAAAGTGAAAGACTTGGCTGTTCAGTGTGAAAGTGTGCAGCACAACCATGAAATATAAATTGTGGGCAAAACTAAGCGTTAACGTTACAAAAATAATACAAGTTTTTAAAAAAACAAGCCGCTAATCTTCTGCTTCTCTTATTTTTCCTGTACCCATGTAGCCACAGTGAAGCTAGGTCACATCACAGATTTGGTTTGACAGTTTCTGATGGATTTGCCAGAGAATTTATCTTTTTTGGGTGATTTGTGAAACGCAATCTTTGTTTAAGGGTTTTAAGAAGAAATGGCCAAAAGTTGAATTAATTGGATTGTGTTTTTCTGTTTGGACCCTTTGTTTGCTGTGTGGCAAAGGCTTACTAAGATTTGGATTACAAGTTTCTAACACGTTAGACGGCCCAATTAAAAAGCTTTAAATACTCTAATGATCGCTGCTGAGGGCAGGAGGAGTAGAGAGTAGATGTATCCACACAGTGGCGTTTTCACAAGCTTGTACATGATTATTGGGTCACAGAGGTGTTTGGTAATTAAGTGGAGCAGCTCTTTGGTCCCGAGCTTGTCCGCATCCAGTTTGACAGAGGCATGACACCCAGCAGCAGTATCAGCAGGAACAGGAAGAGCAGGCAGGTTAGCAAAGACAGCTACTTCCTGCTTCTGACTCATTTCCCCTCCTGTCCTCCGGCTCCCTTCAGAGGAACTGGGATTATGAGCTGTTAATGCCAACAAGCCAAGGTTACTCTGTCAGTCTTTGCCATTGTTTTCTAGTTTGCAGAGGTGTGTGAGCAACACACCCTAGAAACAAATACAGGTGTCACTGGTTATACATCACTTGTATAGAGTACAGCTTATTGTCTCCATAGTCATCAATCATAGAATGAAGCATCCACAGGCACAGAAACACACATATCCTTACCTTATATATGATTTAGCTGGTTTAATTTGACTTAAAGCCCTCAGATGGGCTTCTACCTCTGCTCTCCTTTTATTTGTTCTTATATAAAGATGATGGACAGGAGAAAATTGATTTATTTATAGTCAATAGAAGACTCCTTCAACTCATCTCAAGAAAAGATTTGAAGCATATGGTACATCAAATACTAATCTAATCCTACAATAAAACATGGTTTTACTATACCTATTAAATATGTCTCAGCGAGAAGATATTGGATGAACAATGATAGGCACACAGGTAATTGCTAGAAAGGCCTCCCCCAGAAAAAGTAATTGGAAAAGGTCCTGTTGTGTTTTCATAATCATGGTGAAATATTCATGTGCAAAAGACAGCAGGAAGTATAGATTATATTTTTAGATTAATAAAACAAAACACACATTAAATCATGATGAATATGTTCTCTAAAACTTACAGACAGACAGGACTACACACACTGAAGAAACGTAATGGGATTCTGATGGGATGGTTGCTGCAGCAAAATGCATTTTAGCCACCCAAAATTAAGGCCCACCCAAATAAAATGAATATCAGTTTAAGCATACTCTATATATTTTGAATATTTTCACCGCTTTACCCTGGAGCGCCATGCAATTCATCTGGCTCATCTATAATACACTGAGTCATAATATGAATCTTATTGACTTGAGGATTTGTCAGAGCGATGTGATGTGTGCTGGACAACGCATTCAATGACATTCAGCCCTCCCGCTCAGCAGCCAGTCAGTCATGAAGAAAAAATGGATTTGAGCAGACAAAGAAAGCCCTTTAGGCAAACAATAAACAGAAGCCTGAAAGGGACAAAACAAACTTTTAAGAGGCACAATAAAGATGAAGTCAAAAGTAACAACAGCTGTCAAAAAAATCTGCCAGACGGCTGTCAGTCAAAACAATCCCTTAGAGACATGCGAGAGAGAAAAAACCCTGCCTCCAGCGTGCCACACAAATACAATTCTTCAGAGGGAAGAACAAAGGAGTGAATATGCTGTTGATTTTGGGTTACGTGGGAGAAATAACATAGCAGTAGAACAGGTAGGAAGCATGATGAAAGCCCCACTTGTAACACATAGTAAATTTTACAATGTAAAGAAGAGAAATAGGTTAAATGTACACATATTTCTTCTCTAAGGATAAGCCTCCCTCATGTTTCAGTGCTTTATCTTTTTAACATCTTCAAACCATCCTTTGGAAATGAGAATGAACGAAGAGTCTTCCCAAATTGTTCAAGGCTCCAGTGCTTTGTCTTTCCAGATTCAGATTCAGATGTGTCCAGTAGTGGGAATACAGTGTTTGTAAGACATACAGTAAGTAGCAATTCATTACCTTGTCTCTCAGATAAATGCATTCACTTCAATTCCCATGTTACAAAGGAAACTTTATGGCAAATGTCTTTTTAGCCTAGTTCAGGGCTATTTAGCAGAAGCAACAGCCAATAGGGATACTCGAGCTGCTTACACTTCATTTCAAATAAGTCTGAGATTTGATGTAGCACACAATGGCCTTAATTCATCAAAAGGCTCCTCATTGACCAGTAAAGGTCCTGTCCTCTTTCTAAGTGGATGTCTGGGGAGAGAAGCAGTTGCAGAGATGTGGTTGTACGGTCAGGGATATTTATCTATTCTATTCTCTCTCTCTCTCGCTCTCTCTCTCTCGCGCTCTCTCTCTCTCTCTCCCCCCCACACTTCCCTTTGAAGACTTCTCTTCAAAGTCATGTGTTGTTTGATTCAGAAAAGGGCAGCTGTTTTTAAGTCAGGCAATTATGGCTCCCTCACTCTTGTGTCTGAAAATAGCTCAGTCTCTATGGGCAAATAAACATGCTTGCAGGTACAGTAGGGGTTCATTACATACATGTTCTGCATGTAGCAAAATCAAACACAATGCACATGCAGTGATGTTGGCGTGTCAGTACTCCGCCCAGAGCTGCGTCATTAGAGCTTTCTGAAGTGTACGTTACCTTTGCTAGCAAGCTTTTTCCCCCCTGTTGCCAAGTCAGTCCATGGATAATTCATGCTGTTGAAGTGTCACCCTGAACAATTCAATCCCAAACCTTCACCACATTGATGCAGGGAGAGCCAAATGTGCCTTAGGATCAGGGCCATTTTCAACATTAATGATCTTCTCTCCATCCACCTCCCTATCAGTGATAACACTCCGTCACTAAGCATAGACTCTCAGATGTCAATAAGATGAATGACTGTTAATAGTTCATGCAGGTGCAGAGCAGCATTATTCACTCTCTGCTCCAAATTAACTTTAATAACACAACACGCCTTTAGTAGAAAACTTTGATCACTCAACTGAGCAAGCCAATCTAATCTGTAGAGCACTTTCAAAACAAAAGTAGGAAATTGTGAAATGGGAGATTAGATGAGACTGAGAACACAGTTTGAACAACTTTGGAAAAAAAAGTGTATAAAGTTGGGTTTAAAAGAAATGCAATTTGAATCTTCTCAGTCAAGGTATATGTAAGCGGCATTGTACTGTCATCATGGAGTCGATTTAAAAGTACTTATACAGATGGTTTAATCTATAATAATGCATATTTTATAAACTGATCATGCTGAGCAAAGTATTGTCTAAAACTGTTCCTAATGTTCCTATAGCCACAAGACATAATACTATACATTATAAGTGTGCTACCATGTCCCAATAACACGACTTTTATGTATTATATTTGTGTTGGCTCTATACTCCATTGTATTGTATTTTAAATGAAACCATTTCAAGATAATATTTGGTAAAGTATTGATACAGGTTTTGGAATTTACAATAAATGCAAATGATATAGTCACTGTCCAATGTTAAATGCATAGAACATGTATGTAACCAAGTTACAATTTATAGCTCTTGAAGAAAAATGAATCCAGTCACCCCAGTCCACAGTTTGCTTGAAATCCCCTTTCACACTCACCTCTCAATCTTCTCTACTGCAGTACACCCATCAAGTGTAATAATGAGCAAATGTTACTAAACTAATTGTCTGAATTTCCAACACTTATCCATCACTTCTTTCTTTGAACATACGCTGGGTATTAGGGCTTATTGCCTGCAGTGTTGCCTGACTGATGTGTGGCATAACGTTGGAGCATTAATGTATCTGCCATGAAGAAATACACATCCAGATGCTACAAAGCTTGGTTACCGCAGTGCAAAACGGCAAACTACTTCATCTTCAAGGGGAAAAAATATGTTGTGAATGTGCATGTACATTTACTGAATGGTTCCGTGGCTGCTGATGAAAGCTAGACTGCTTACTGAGAAGAGGAGGACAAATGTCACTTAGCTAGACGCTAAGGCGGGCTAGAAAACAAAAGTTAAGACAAAAATAATGATCAGCAGTGTGGCTTAATAAGTAGAATCACTGTCCTACAGATGAAGGAAAAAGAGTGAATCCTCAAAATATACAGTGCTATGATGAAAAAAGTATGTTCCCATTGCTCATGATGATTAAGGCTTTAAGGACTATTTTCCTGACTAGGTCTACTATTTTGGGCCATTTTGATGAATATAAAGATAGTTAAATCCTTTTAGATAAGCTGTGAGCACAAGAATTGAACCCAAAAAATCTCATTATAGTTTGAAAATTGACAAAGTCACACATATAGTCATAGTCAGAAAATTCCTTGCAAAAAGCCTCAAACAATTTGGTGTGATATTGCTTCATTAAAAGTGGGAGCAATATAAATCCTCTTTCATCAGTTGTCAGAAGAGAAAGAAAAGATAGCTTGGAGAAGTGAAATCAGTTGGAGTATTCACCATCCGTTATGTCAAATTTGAATGTAACAATGCTGATTGATGTCAGAAGCCTGTGCAAGACCTTGGGAGAAGTTACTTTGACTTTGGTGTTCATCATGTTTCACTGAGCAACTTTACAAGGGAACATGGCAACACTACAGACTGATGTCTATTTGATCCATTCACCACACTGGTGTCTCCGGGTTTTCCAGTTCCCAGGAGCTTGCAGGGAGAGACAAAAACAGACAAGAGAAATGGAATCCTGCCTAAGATATTGATTCACTTAGAGTCCACTGGAGCCCCATAAAGAATATGGCATACTAGGAGCCCCTACACATGTGCCAACACACAATGGGTGGGGGCTCAATAACAAGGCATGGAGCGGCATTTCAACCAGGTCACACAAAGCATGCAGAAGATAGATCTATGCATAATACAGACACCTCCATCAGTTAGCCACTCTGAATTGCAGAGGGTGTTGCCATGTAATGGATCTGTCTTTGTCTAATGGCTCTCTGCAATCCATTCACCAATAAATGAAATTGTAGCTCTTTCACAAGACCAATTAACTTATTATCTGGTCACCTCCTGCAACCAATGGGATTTCACAAAGTAAGCCTTGGTGCAAAGTTTCTTTGTCTACAAAAACTGATTAGAAGGAGACAGACAATTGAAATAAAAACTGCGTGATTGTGAAGGCAAGAAAACCCTTTTTTTGCAGAGGTTCCAGACAACATTTAGAGCCAATTTCAGAAGTGAAAATATCTTTAAAATCTATGAATTGCCCTCTAAAATATGGTAGATTGGAATGACCATAAGAAAACACTCAGTTGAGCACACCATGAGAGGGAGAAAATGGGCCATGGTTAAGGGATGAATCCCTGAGAAACAGCCCAGTGCCCAGAGGGCCACAATAAACCATAATAATGACATGGACTGAGGATTAAAATCCAAATGTGGGCAAAAGATGAGGTCTCTTGCTATTATGAGGCTTTTTCATAACTTGAACTCCAAACACTTACAAAAAAAGAGAGGCTTTCATCTTGTCTGTTCTGGTAAACTGTGATCATCTACCTCAGCCCCAGAGTACCTGCACTGGAATCAGAAAAGTAGACGAAAAAGCCAGGAAAAAGCTGGGTGAGGGTCAAATGTCAACAACTTAAGTGAGCCAACCAGAGCTCTTATCTTGCTGAGCATCCCCATCCAGACAACTCTGAATCTATTGTCACATTAATGGCAGATGTTGTGAGTGGAGTGGTTGGAGGTGTAAACTCCAGTGGTCATATCTGTTGCATTTCACCTCAAGAAAAGGCGTGAATATTTCTGAACCTTCATGGTACTTGATAATTGAAGGCATTTACATTGTTTCTCACTATAGAATGTACCTAATATGAAGAGTTAGCAGCTGTATCTATATTTATTTGAATCAAGGAGAAATAAAAACAAAAAGTCAGATTGTAGCTGGAAGGGAGGAGTGGGGGTGTTGGAAGAAAACATAAAAAAAAATATAATTTTCTCTTAAAAGTATTCCGGTTCAAAGACCAAATTTGAAAAAAAGAGTTCATTCCAAAGAGTTGTACTTTCCGCTCAACGACGCCCCTTTATCACAAACATTCACACACAAGACAAACACCCTTTTATTCCCAGTGGTGCTGCCATTTGATCCAGAACTTTCATTTCACTAGTTTATGAAGGAGATTTTGAATTAGCAGGCTTCACTTTAAAACAGCTAACACTAAAGCTGCTGTCAGAAGTTGTCCATTTGTCTTGCGTGCTACATTGACAAACCAAGGTTGGACAGAAAGACTGAGTGACACTTTACGGTCCCCGAAGGCAACAGCAGCACACATGGTCACACACAAGTGTTCATCAGCAGAGACAGGCGTGTCACGGACTGTCACGTGTCGTCAAACATGATGGAAAACCTTGACAGCATGACCTGAACACACAGAAGCTTCACCAAGATAAAAAAATAAAAACATGGGCTTAACCTCAAGTCAGTCCATCAGAAAGTACCAGTCAATCCATCTCACAAGTCCATTATTGTCAGTTCACAGGGAGCCATTGACTATCAGGACCCTCCAAGAGCAGACGTAGAAGTAAGACTTATGAGGTGAGTAGCTATGGTCAAATGCCTTATCCATTAAACCCATCAGAATGAAGGTCGCTGTTATTGTTCTAATGGTTGACCTTTCTTCTTCTGCTGGATTGACTGGAGCTCTGACTGAAAGAAATGTGGCAGAAGCAAGAGCAGTAAGACATTGATGGAAGGATGAGAGTAGTTCAGAGACAAGTGTTTTCCAAGAGAAGAAGCAATGGTAAACAAAGGTAAACTGCGGGCCAAATCTGCGCTTTCAACCAAAATGTTTGTACACCTGAGGAGAGACAAAGACTTCAGTTTATAGTTCTTGATTACACGTGACAAGCTATTTGTCCAGTGCATGGTGCTTAATTAAGTTCCAATATAGCCAAGATAACACATGTAAATAATTAAGTCAGGTCATAACAGATTGTATTATTACCCTGTGTTTTGTTGACCAGTCTTTTCATTCAAACTAAATTGTTAACAAACTAAAAACACGTCTGTTCAGTTAAACCTGCAGTACCCAAAACGTACAATGATCCTGCAATGATAGTGAAACAAGCAGACTTGTTGGAAAATATAATACAACCAACCAGATTTCCTAACATGCCAGAGATGAATCAAATCGTCCAGAAGTCGTTTGTTGAATGTTCGGGTAATTAGTCAAGCATTGTTAGGCCTATTAAAACTTAGTGATCAGTCAACCTGGAGGAGATTTGGGCTTAATGTACATTAGCTGCATCACTGCTGCTACAATGTAAATGATGTAATGCGCAACTGATTCGTTTTGCCTTTCATATTTGCATAGTAGCTCCTTTCTGCCTACATTATGTTTAGAGTAATTGATTCTTGCCACATTTTTGTATTGCACAGAAGTGGAACAAGGGGTGGTCAGTGTCAGTGACCTGAGAGCAGTGTTCTTGACTCACTAATGTGGGTTGGTTGAGACAACAAACATCAAGGTTTTGTTAAGCTATATATACACTTAAAGTGTTCTGTGCTTCAACTGACTTTGTTAATAAAGCAAGATCATGATTTTTGGCAAACTTTAATCAAGTGCTTTGAGTAACAACAAACAATCATACAAATGTTAAATCATGCTGTGGCGAATATTGTAGGACATTATATAAAGTATGTTGTCCCTGGACCTTTTTCAGAAATGTTCATTATTAATAAGGAGTATGTAAAGAGGTTGTCTAACAATGCTCATAATGTATTTACTATTGCATATATGTTCACCTCAACAATTGTGCCAGCACTCCAGCCCTTATGAGTTAACCGTCTAATCATTTGCTGTAGTGACTTCAGATTAAATGAACAATCCTTTACTTATTATACAAAGACCTGGGGGGAAAGGAAACCCATAAGCTGTAGCGGGGGAATGTTAAAATGCTGTTAACAAAGTGAGTGCTGCGTTGATACCAACATTGCAACACTACAATACCCTGCGGCCGTCATAATAAATATGAACTGACACTTCAAAGAGACTAGACTTGTTGTCACTGCCATGTTCCCCGAGAGATGAGATAGGCAGACAAGGCGACTGCACACTTTGACCATTTTTTATCTACTGTACGCAGGACAATGTATGTTCTAATTAGTTAATTAGTTGTTATTAAGAGTTTTTAATCTACAAAGGCTATGGAAAGATGCCAACAAAAAAATCTCACGTTGTTTTCCTCTTCAATGTATTTCTACTACATTTTTAAGGGGAAAATTACTAGATTCTGCTTTGCAATTAGTTTCAAATATGTTCATCTCCAAAACGTTCAATCCATACTATATTTTCATTACGTTCAGTATACAAAGAAGCCGTTACAAACAAATTAAAGCTCGTCATATGTGTGGCAACAGATCGTATGGCAGGACGGAGTGAAAGGGAGGAGATGCTGCACGTTTTGTTTGCATACTTAATTGTCACATTGAGAAAGTTTGTGAAGCAGATGATTACATTTTCTCAGCACAGTGGATGTCTGTTGTTGTAAAGGGTCATAGAGAAATTGTGACGGCAACAACCAAAAAAAAACCAATCAGTGTCTTTGTATTAAATCCCCTAGAATTCTGAAATATCAGCACTGACTAAGTGAAGTGGTGTAACTTTGTTGGGTGGAAGCCATTTAAGAGAATACATATTAGCTTGAGGGTTGCAGTATCTTGGACGATATCTGTTATTGCAACATGTTCTTTATGAATAACCTTTGCATAATCACAGACCATAAGGGGCTTTGAATTTTCACATACGATGACCGAAAACATAGTTAAGAGGAAATGCAAATATGTTGGCTTATTCCCATCAGAGTGAAGCTCCCAGTTATAATGAGAGGGGCGGAGAAAAACAAGTAGAGCCATGGGCCAAGAGCCAGCTGCCAAACAACAATAAAGAAGCACTTGTGTGCGATAGATCACGCTGTGAGAGAAAGATGAAGGGCAAGCTGGGGTCAGAAAGACTGAAATCCTCTGTGATCTCACACATATTTCTCAAACGCCGTCTGTTGCGTTGTAGGAGACACAGAGGGGAAACAGATGGCACAGAGGAAAGATAGTATTTTAAAAGGAAAAGAGAAGGACAAAAAGAAATTGAGAAAAAAATAAATAAAAGAAGGAACAAGGCATGGATTGATAATGAGACAATGGGCCCCTGGGCACAGACTTGTGAAAGACCCCCATCCCTCCTGCATAACAGCAAGGGACATAGATTGAAAGAGATGAAAAATGAGCACAAATGATGCAGCTGTTTAGTTTTTGTAGTCATAATGTGTCTCTTCGGGAACCTTTGCATCTCTTTAGATTCTGCTCGTCTTGTCTCATTGTCATATTTTCTTTTTCCGTTTTGGTAGTGTTTGTTTCTTTTGTATTCATGTTCTGTCTCTTTGCGATCATTGAGAGACTCTTTAGTAGTTATTTAGCATTTTGTTGCAGTCCTGTTACATCTCTCTGCAGTCATGTTGGGTCTCTATGCAGTGGTCTAAAGTTTCTCTCCAGTGTTGCATCTCTTTGCAAAGGTGTTCATAGACTGTATAAATGAACCGGAAGCAGTCCCCCGGAAGTCACACAGTGGCTTGTGGACAGTGCTTTTAGAGCCACAAATTCGCTTGTTTACTTAAACCAAAAATGATACAAGAGGGTGGAACTCAGTAAAGCGAACACTGAATTAGGGATTTTAAAAAAGGAAGAAAAAGGTACGTTACATGTTAACTATCTGAAAACACACTGTAAAAGTTTAATTGCACAGACCTGTCAAACACAATTTAGCCACACTGTGGAGATCGCACTGCTTTATCGGCTATTATCTCAAAATAATTGTAACGAAAATTAGGTGGTGTAATTTTCTCATAGACTTGACTTCAACATGACTTTTTTTTGTAACCAGTGGAGCCGCACCCAGATGGATATTAAAGAGAATGCACCGACTACAACTTTCAAACCCAGATGTTGTTGCTCGATCTTGTTGAATATCTTGATTTGTGCATCTTTTTAGTTTAAAATAATTAATTTCCAACAAGAAATGGGGCTCTGCCCCCCACCTAACCCGTTGGGCCCCTGTGCCTGTGCTCGATAGGCTGGTTCAGAAAATCTATCCATGGAACTAGAGGGTCTAACAGGACGTCTGGGAGATGGTAAGTTGACCTCTAGAGCTTATTCGCAGCATGGTTGGCTGAACTTATTGGATCCCACAGCTAAACCATTTGAGAAAAAAGGGCCGAAGGCGATGGGAGGAGGGAGACGAGGGAGCTCTGTGGTTTAGGTGTGAACCGGCCCTTTCTCACATTAATCATGCTCAGGTGGAACACTGAATGAACCTGAACAGTCGCCCCTCCCTTCTCTTTACTGCACCTTTAAGATGATGGAACACCAGAAACCACTGGGGCTTTCTAGAAGAACATTGTAGGATAATATAGATTACTAGAGAAACAGCACAGGGGAGTACACAAGGGAATGTGTTTCAGACCAACGCACCAATACTTTGAACTGTTTAAATTGTCTGCTGAACCTCGCTGTCTTTTGCTTCCTCCTAAAAACCTATCAAAGAACAGATTTATCGAACCTTATAGGAGTGTGACGACTGATGAGTATTTAAAAATCTCTCTGCTTCTCCGCGTGTCTCCTCTGCTATGGATCAATAACTCTTTTATACTGTCTATAATTTAAATGCACGGAGCCTGAGGTGATTTAGAGGGCTTTAATTTCCTTGTTCGTTATGAATACAAATATAAGCCCAAGGACATCAGATCTCCTTTCATCTATAAACACAAACTCATGCACTCATTACGGCTACTTTTAAAGAGATATACCTGTTGTACTATATGTATTCCTCCAATCGATTTATAAAGCACATTACTCGTGCAACTAGCGATTATTTTCATCGTTAGTTAATGTGGCTAATTGTATGTCAACTAATTATTAGATTAATCTATAAAGTACTTTAAAATCGTTTTCAAACACCACATGTAGACGTGGATTAGCCAAAATCCACGTCTACATGTTCAAATGTTCTCGGAATATTCTAAATAACATAAGAATTCAAAATCATTTTCATGAAAGAACAACAATTATTAAGGCCTACTGAAGTGCAGCACTACACACCACGCAGTCTAATAGCACATATATCATTGCAACCCATGTCATTGCGGTCAAATTAACGGAGTAATTAATCATTTAAAATTGCGTGCCGGGAAATCCCTGAAAACGTTCTTGTTTGAGACCCTTGGGGGCGGAGCTCCGTCGTGACGTCACGAGTGTAACCACAAGTTTGGCGTCCATTGTTGCCGGTGTGTTTCATCGTGTTTTGCTTTGTCAATTATAGGCTAAAATGACGAAAATCGCGATTGGGAAGCCATGCATTGCGGCCTTCTGCAGCTAATGTAAAAATAATCCACATGTGTCTAATCTATACACATTATCATACATGCTTTGTAGACCAAGCATCCCAGTGATGCAGTCCTCATACAAAGTCAGAGTGACTTTGTACTATGAACTATGAAATAGTAGGGCCGGGGTAGCTTTTTAATGGAGCTCTTGTGTGCAGTGTGGCAGTGGCCACCTGTAATGTTACGTACATGCATGTAGAATTAACTTTTGTATTGGTCATTGACATTATTATTACTATTTGTTAATAAATGGACTCCTTACAGTTTCATAATGCCAATGGCACGATTGTCTACTGGTTGTGCATTATCATGGGTCCCAAAGGGTATAACGACTTAGCAATATGTGTTTGATTTGTTTAAACAACGTTTCTACACACGATCCTGTTTGGGCGCTGTATGTCGCCCCGGGCAGGCTGCAGTGCTTAGGACTCTGGCGCTATATGACGCCCAGGGCTGGGAGGGGAGGCAGTTTAGAATCTTGGCGACACATATCGCCCAAGGCAGAAGACGGGTTAAAGAAAACAATAACAATAACAGGCCAGGGTCAAAAGGAATACTAATTACCATTCTGTATTTTGTAGGCGATATATATTGTGGTCTATCCCTCCACCGGCTCCGTCGTTCTCCCCTATGTCACTGTCACTCCCAGCGTCTGACACGGCTGGCTCAAACATATATGGTTGGACTCCCAGTGGCTCTGCCACGTCGATTTCTCCATCTGATGACGGCTCAGGGGCATCAGAGAGCTCACTGTCGCTTTCATCGTGTTCAGCACAAACAGAGACAGACCAATTTTCGCTGAAATCACTCTCACTGGTACTGCTAGCCATGGTTCCAACACCGGTACAGTTACACTGGTGACGTCACGCGAAATCGTCTGCTACTTCCGGTACAGGCAGACTGTTTTGAGAAGGTCCTCGCCGGCTGATAAGAATCGTTTTTTCTTGTCAATTATTCTGCTTGTACGTGCTCCCCAAAAATATAAGAATTTCACCAAACGATCAAGTAATATACATTGAACTGAACTGCTATCCCAATTTTGGTATAAAAAAAAAGCTGTTTCAGTAGGCCTTTAATATTACACGCTTAAAAAAAATCATTGGACCCAATAATTGGTTATTGTTAGAAATAATCAATATATTAGAGCGGAACTTTAAAAGATAATTCACTGTTTCTGGACGGATCATATTTGTCCATTTCCGGTAGTATTACAGGATGTTGTTTTTAGCCTCAGATAGCATAAAGCTAATATTGTTTTGTATATATGAGTAGAGGGAGAAGGACCAGTGGAGTTGCATACTAAACACACCGCCTCTACCTCTCACTCATTGATGCTGCAATGATACAGTTGCCTGTTTAATAACTGATAAACCTCCTAAGAATTGCATAATAGAATATCGTAGATGACAGCTCCAGGACTTCGCTAACAAGATGGCGACGGTGACGTCATAAGAGGACCCGCCCCGACGACGTCAGCCTATAGAGGAGGATCCAGCCCCCCGCTACCAACCAATGAGAGCACGACAGCGGGGCGCGTCTGATTTTGAAGTTGTTTATTGTATGGTCGGAAAGGGGTGGTTCTATAAAACATGTAAGGATTGTGAAATCGAGCTCTCTTTTGTTCCGGACCGCCAGACAGTAACTACTGATGAGCTCCGCTCAGTCAGTGGCCTGTGGACGCGTGTCCCGGGCTATTGAGCCACAGCTGTGAAGCTTTTGTAAAACCTACCGCTGCATCCTTTTATTAAACACTCCTTTTATAATTTTTAAGGGAGTTTTGCTTTCTTTATTTTAAACCGTCTCCTGGGCTTCAAATAAACGAACATTTCTTACATTATCATGGTTGTTGTAGCCAATCGATTTGAATATGTATCAACCAGTCGTAAGGCATTCAAATCTTTTTGGCAATAAATTAATGTGAAACATTCTCATTTAAAACATGCATGTACTGTATGTCAAACCAATTACATTTCGGAAAAATCCATCTTTACTAAAGCCTGTAGGTATCTGAGAAATGTGCAGGCTCCTATTTAGCCAAATGCAAAAAGGCACTAAGTACTTCTCATCTTTACCCTTACTTTAGCACACCAGTACACTTTGCCCTCAGAGAAAGGCAAAATTACAGGGGGAAAGAGCAGAAAGTGGCATCAGCATGATAGAATGAGGAGGAAAGAGCAAGAGAAGTGCAGTACCTTGTTAAAAGCCCCTCGGAGACAGCAAAGGAAAAGCTGCAGCTCTGAGTCATTAAATGTGGCCGAAGATGGGGTGAGTGACTCCAAGGAAATAAATGACAGAAAGAGATGGTTTGAGAGGTTGCATAATAAGGTAAGGAGCACACGTTTGTCATAGGAGATCAGTAGCTCACTTTGGTAAAAAGCATAAGTTTGAGAATGTGACATCAAACCTCTTCTCTGAACAGTGACACCACTATGAATGATAAAATAAGTGATGGTGGGCAGGCATAATTTTCTGTGATTTCCTCAAGTCTATAAAGGCAAATAGTACAGGTTTTGGTTTGCAGTTTCCCATTCCTTTATCCTTTAGATGATTTTAACAAGGCAATTGTGCATTATCAAATATTCATTTCAGACTTCATGCTCATACAAAATGTGACATGACTTACTTAAAATTATTGAAACTATCAGTTGTATGGGTTTCCAAGGCTCTGCAACCAAGTCTTTGACCTCTGTAACATCAAACCTATTTTACCTCATTGAATCTTCAATCATTCAACCCATGTCTAATTTTCAGTCACAGACACTGAGTCTGGGAAATAGCCTGAATAAATAATTCAACAGTGGAAGCAGGCTATGTGGAAGCAGGCTATCAGAGAAAGTAACTCCTATGGAGTTTGGAGGCCATCTCAAACAGTGGTATGAATCCAATAGTCTTCTTTCTTATCCTTTACATCTCCAGGAACTACTTAAGGGTTGAGAGCCTGTCCTGTTGGATTTCTATGCGGCAGAGTAGCATTGAAACATTTCCTAAAACAAAGAGTTTTTTCATCCTTTGTCACGATGGAGTGAAAACGACCCAAGTGCAGAACCAATAGAGGAGGCAGGGGTACAAAAGAATAACAAAAGGCAAGCTTTTATTAATAGAAAAGCTGATAACCAAAATGCAGAACTAGGAATGCAAGAAAAGGTAAAACAAAGGAAAATTATCAAATAAAAACTCAGACAAACCGGTGGAGAAGGGAGGGCTGAAAAGGGAGATCCCAAACATCACGGGGAACAGGCAAACGACGATGATGAACCAAGAATGAACATAAAGGGAAGATAAGATTAAATACAGAGGAGGGTAATCACCAGACAAGAAACAGCTGGGAAGGGGAGGTGAAACACAGGGGCAACAGGTGAGCACAATCAGACAATCAGAGAGGAGGGAAACTAAAGACAGGAAGTAAGACAAAACAAGATACATTTAAAAATAAAACAGTAAACTATACATACAAAATCTGAGATCCTAACATCCTTAGGCATATAAAAGAAGGTCTTACCAAAGACATCCCTCTACTTTGTTTTTGGGAATCAATCAGGTGTGAACATCAGTATTTATTTTTCTAATGTCACTTAATGTTGATGATTTTTGTTTGTTTTGGAGAGTCTGATGCCTTGTGTTGACACAATTTCACAGTCCCGTTTTACCATCGAAATACTAATCAAGAGTAAAGACCTGCTCAGTGAAACGTCGTAATGTTATGTTTTGAGACTCTAATGGCATGAATGGCTGTCCACAAGATGTACTTTGAATTGACATGCAACTCAGGTTTGGTGTTTACATTTTGCCAGGCAATTTCGATGAAAAGTTTGTATCTCCACGCACTCTTTCCGATGCTAAAAGCATTGCTTTTAACAAGAGAATCGAGGGGGGTGTGGGAGACTGCTCTTAATCCACAAACACCCTGAAAGAGGTAGAGTCGTCTTTTCAAGCTTTTAACTGTTTCAAAGTCATCCCATCAAGGGGGTAAATCTAAAGCTCAGAGTCTGGGGAACAAAAACACTAGAGGCAGAGGACTCTCATCTGGCTTCAGTACTCCTATGGCAGCCATGTTCCCCAGGCTGATTGATGAAGGGAGAAACTCAACTCATGACTAATTATTTATTTTTCCTCCAGAACTGTTGTGTCTTGAGGGTTGGAAAAAAGCACAATCCTCTGCTCTGACCAGGTAGTAAACACACTAGAATGATGGAGGTGACCGAGTCTTCCTCACAACACTGTAGAGCATGGCTGCCATACACACAGCCCACAGACACACTCTGGCAGGTTATGTTTTAACCCTCCTGTGTTTGTGTGTATTTCTTAAATCACTTGTTTAGATTAAGAGTGAGGGAACCATGAACTGAGTCCTTACTGTGGTGGGCTTGGTTTAAATCCGGGTTTGTATGTTGCCATTGCTGCACATCGTTCCTTCTCTCTTCCCTTTCCTGTCTATATTTAGCTGTGATCATTGATAGAGGGGCTTTTTTGGCCGAAAAAGACGCACAAAAAAAACGTTCTTTTCTTTTCAAGAAACAGAGTGATGTGACTCAGACTATGAATTTGAATATGTGAGAAGCTTTCCTTTTGGACTCTAAAACATCTTTGTCCCCAATTAGGGCTGTCATTCAAAACATTAGGAACCAAGACATCATTTGTTGAAATGCACGGTATTGTAATCTATGCTGTTTTAAATGCTTCCACACAAGACAGAAATATTGCTAATAGAAATGTACATTTTAAAAAGTAATTACAAGTTTTCCCTTCTAAATTCTTACTTAGTGCATGATCATCTTGCTATGCTGAGAGTGAAATGTTGCATGTTCAGAAGGCACTTTTAATTATCTTCATATAATGTTCATGACATTTTTCAAACTAAAATATAAAACTTTCACTAGCCCTAGCTTCTCAAATATGACAATCAGTTATAAACCTTGGGTTTTGGACTAGAATACAGTAAAAGAAAACGTGTCATTTGTACATGATGAGTGAAAAGGCTCTATCATCTTTACATGTATTTGGACCTTGGAACGACCGGGACCTGCGGACCTGAAGATCTCAGGTGGTTGCTGGAATGGCAACAGGACTGATAAGGTCTGATAAATGAGACAAAATCTAATTTCTTTGTTTTTACTTGTTCAAAGATGTCAGACCAATTGAGAGGATACCCTTCAAACTTACAGACATTTTAATGTGTCTACTTGCTGAGCTTGGGTGTAGGCATGTCTTTAAGTCAAACTAGCCTTGTTGTAACTGACACACAACTGCCAGGATGTAGGTACCAACAACATTTGACTGGCTGTTGAAACCTTACACATTATTAAAAGACCTTCAGCATAGGAAGGGTCTTTTCTTGGATTCTATTTCAGTGAAGTTCCTTTAAAACGTATCACTTCACAGGCAGTATGGAAGGAACTACTAGCTATTATAATGAACATATGGCATGTGAGCCTTGTATTAAAACATAATTGAAGCGTATCCTTCAGGATCCAATAAAATCCAATTGCAAATGTTTAATGAGGAAGGCACTCGGCATGTTTTTATAGAGCCGAAGGGTATACACAATGACTTATGGTGAATAACTCTGAATGTGAACAGAATTTGAGTTTTTTTACAATAAAACTCCACAGGGCACCTTAAAATGTAAGAGATAAGAACCTCAAAAGTTGTTAAAAAGAATTATAGGAATTATAATGTTGTTTTGCTGATGATGGTGAAGTTTTTCTAATGATACAGTTTAGCCTTTTGTCCACCACCGTTTATCTCTTGGGCGATAGGATGTGGCCAGGCTTTGATGTAGAATCAGCCTCAGTTTAAAACTGAGCAGACTGCTAGCAGGGGGCATTCAATTCTAATAGAGGAAGGTCTGTGTCCTCTAGCACTTTGAGCCCCTAATTTCTTATTCATGTATTCAAGGTGAGAGAGGAGCAGCTACAAGTGGAAGTGGAATGGGTCAGAGAACAGAGATGGATAGGGGGAGAAAGCTCTGGTTGAAATAAGGAAGAATTGAGAAGAAGAAAAATAAGGATGAGAAAAGCCCTGACTCTCATCCACTCATGAACCGAGCAGCAGATCCTGTACAGGAGAAGAAAGGTTCAGGTGCTAGACCTCCACACAGACCAGGATCAAAGAGAATCCCCATCTGATCTGAATGTCTTTTGAATCTTTTATGGACAAGATATTCAGGTTAGGCTTGGATAACATGCGACTCAAGAGAGTGATGATCAGATGAGAATGTCACACTTGGGAGCTTGTTTTCTTTAGCAGATAAAGTGTATACATAATTTAAGATACTGAGTAAATATACATTCCTTTCAGCTGTATGCTTGGATTTTCCATCTTCCATTCCCTTTACATTATGTCCTGATATTGTCAGTCACTGACAATTCATTAACAGCTGATGCAGGCTGTTCACATTTACACAGTGAAGACTCCAGCAAATGCAACAGTGTTGAATAACGGAGCACTGAAATACTGAGGCTAGATTCATGCACCCACATACACACATTTAAAACCATTCTGTGTAACTGACAAACCAAACTGCATGCAGGCTAATTAATTTGTGTCACTGAAAGGTTAAGCACAATGCATCATTCACAGCTTTTTATTATATTTTATCAACCATCGGCACATTTTTACACACCTCACACCTACATAGTATGAACCAAATGCCGCAAAGGAAACAAATTCAATCATCCATGAATACTGCTAATGCACAGAGACCTATATGCACATCCTACATAGATTATTTCAGCTGTGACAAAGCCCTTCAAATATGCAGGGAAACTATTGTGTTCAAAGCCGTGTCTTGTGAGAGGAGAACGCCCAAGACGAGAGTATTTACAGTTTATTATGCAGATGCCACCACTAAGCACTCTCGTGTAATGCAAATGCACACACATGCCCATTGAAAATGTAGCATGTTGTGCTGTCTCAGAGATCTCCTCTCGTTTGTGCATGATAGTGTACATGAAAGGGATTTGTGAAGCACTAGCATTGTGAATACATCAACAATAAAGTAACAGAATGCAAAGAATAATATGAATTATGCACACATGACAGAAATCACTGTTCATATAGAAGGTACACTCCTTTGAAGTTGATATCAGGGACAAATTATATATCTCTAACTAAGCTCTCCTGGATCAGGAAGACAAAAAAAGCTCTAAACCTGGGTCACAGGTGAATTTCAGCCTGTAATGGGTTAACTTGTTCCAGTTAGATCAGGAAATAGGAGGGGACTGCTCCTCTGACATCACTACTGAAAGAGAAACTAGCAGCAGAAACAGAGCAGTTTGCTTTTGTGTTTAACTTTGCTTAACTGAACGATTTGGAAAAACCTTCAAACACCAGGTAAAGTTGTAATATATTAAGGTAGCACTTGTTTTTGGTGTTAAAGATTAAAATGTGTATTGACTTATCCAACTTTTCCCCCATTCATCTCACCATATACTTTCTAGACATGGCTTCTGCTGCTAATTCTGAGGATAATTTACGTTGTTCAGTCTGTCTAAACATCTTCAAAAAACCTGTGACGATTCCCTGTGGGCACAACTTCTGTCTTAACTGCATCGACAACTACTGGGACACCATCGATACCACATTCCAATGTCCGCTGTGTATGGAGAAATTCTTGAACAGGCCGATGCTTCGGGTTAACACTATCCTTGCTCAGATGGCTGCAGACTTCAAGGAATCTTTTGAAGAAAAGTATTTTGAAACTCCTGACAAAGCAGTAAATGGAACCGTGCTCTGTGGCCTGTGCACAGGGGCGAAGCTTGCAGCAGTGAAGTCCTGCTTAGTTTGTTTCATGTCTTACTGTGAAACACATCTCGAGCCTCATTTGAGAATTCAGGCCATGAAAAAACACAAGCTGATCGACCCAGTTGAGAATCCAGAGAGCAGGATGTGCAAGACGCATGACGAGCCTTTGGAGTTATTTTGCAAGGTTGAGGAAATGTTTGTATGTGAGTCCTGTAAGAACAGTGACCATAAAAAGCACAAGATAGTCAGTCTGAAAGAGGAGGCAAACTGTAGGAAGTACACGCTGGAAAAAGACAAAGAAAACGCAGATCAGATGATCCAGGAACGTAAGCAAAAGATTTTGGAGATCGAACGCTCAGTAGAGGCTAGCAGAAAAAAAGCAGCAAAGGCCCTGTCATCCAGCAAGCATTCGATAACTGGTATGGTGGACTACATTAACAGAAGCTATGCAGAGCTCACTGAGGTAGTTGACATTAAGCAGAAAAAATTTGAAACAGAGAGAAAAGGCTTCATTAAAGAGCTGGAGGCAGATATTATGCAAATAAAGCAACAAAAATTGAAGCTTGATCAGGTTTCAATTTCCAACGATCCGATGATTTTCCTGGAGAATCTCCTGTCTCTCACAATCCCTCATCCCTCGGTTAAGGACTGGTTTGGTGTGAATTTTGACAGTGACGAGATTTTGCTGCAAGAAGCCACGGCCCAGCTGGAGGCAACCGTGATGAGAGAAATAAGGATGCTGTGTGATCCCGACTTGAAAGAAATGCAACGTCATGCCGTGGACGTGACTCTGGATCCTGACACAGCAAACCTTTTTCTACATGTTTCCCCGGATGGGAAACAAGTCACGTATGGAGAAAAAAAGAGGAACCTCCCAGACAAACCAGAGAGGTTTGAACAAGTCCTAAATGTCCTTGCAAAGGAGGGTTTCTCCTCAGGAAAATTCTACTATGAGGTCGAGGTTAAAGACAAAACCAACTGGGATTTAGGAGTGGTGAACCAATCCATCAACAGAAAAGGAGATATAAGATTGAGCCCCAAGAATGGATACTGGATTATTGGGCTGAAGAAAGGAAAAGAGTTAACAGCAAATGTTAGCCCTGTTGTTAGCCTCAAGGTGAGGGAGACGCCTCAAAAGATCGGGGTGTTCGTTGATTATGAGGTGGGTCAAGTTCTCTTCTATGACGTGGACACCAGGGCTTGCATCTTCTCCTACACTGGATGTAACTTCACCATGAAGCTATTTCCGTTCTTCAGCCACTGTTGTAATGACGACTACAGAAATGCAGCGCCCTTGATCATCACTCCTGTCAAACAAAACAGATGAGTTTGGTTTTGTGGATTTTGTGAAAGAAAAACAGACCGGGCGAGGGATTTGGGGATAGATCATAGAGCAGTGAAATGTTTTAGTCCTGAAAACTCTGGTGGTTCATTTTGTTTCTCTCATCCATCAGTGTCAGAGCCGTGTGTCACAAAGTGTTGCTTGTCACACATACAGCTGTAGATCTCCAACTGACAACATGCAGCCATCAGGACATTCATGACACACACTGAAGCACACTGTGGGACAATGATGCCTTCATGCATTTATCTGGGTAAATAAAATCTCACCGAGCTGTACATTATTTAATTGTTATTTTAATTGATTTTGATAATACCCTTTGCATGCCAACATATTAAGGAGGGGTTGATTAGTGTTTACAAGCATTGTAAAGCATTTGTGTCCTGCTTGAAGTAATGTACAACTAAAGCTAGAGGAAATAACTATTACTGTGTTCACAAAATATTCTTTTAACTTCATTGAATACCCCTGACGACAGCAGATCCGGCTCAGACAGACTTAATAAAGCCACCAATGGAAAATAAATTGGCACAGAAAATGTTCAAAGAAATTGAAGGACTCTTGTTAACTTGGTATTCTAGTTTGGCTTTTTTACACCAATTAATGTTATTAGGTTAAAAGTGGCTATTAAACTTTATTGAATGGCACAAATTAGTATTTCCTCAAGTTTAAATCAGCCAGATCTTCTATGCAAGTTATTAAACAGGATGTTTTTCTGCTTTGGTCTGAAATAATCAACTGGTAACTGAGCAAAGTCAATCATTTCTTTCTTTCCTTTTGTTCGTTGGTAACCTCAAAGTCAATTTTCTTTTTTTCTTTATTTCAGTTAAGTATGTGTTTTTTTTTTATGGGAACATGAACCAATGACACTTTATGTTCATGTGATGTAGAATTGTGATGTGGTCAATTATTGATACGAAAATACTCAGAAAATTGATGAACAATAACACTCAAATGTGAAGATATGACGGAGTACACTCTTATATAAAACTGTCAATTGAATCAATGTCATCACTATAGGGTGAGCACATCTGTGATTGCAATTCTTTTTCCTGACATTTTATTTGGATTAAATGTAAAATAAGAGATTTTTTGATCATGTAAATGTATGCCTGGTCTCCAATATTGTACTGCATGTCTTGAATACATTAATAAGTATTACTGTTTACAGTTTCATGTTTGAAGGGGGAAAAATGTGGGGCAAAAATAATAAAGGTAATTTGGGAAATGGTAACCAGTAATCACCTTGATTTTTTTATGTGGAGCACACACTTGATGAACGCTCACAACAATTTAAGAAAATCCTGCCAACAGATGAAGACACAGGACGCCAAATTACTTAAATTTGCAATTAAAGTGCAGCTGTCACTTTGAGGAATATAAACACAAATTATAGACTCTTCTGACAGCCTGAGATTCCCAAAACATACACTTAGCAATTTTGTAGGCACAACTCCCCTCAAAACAATTCATTACGTTTCTTTCCCAGAACGGTTGGAAAAATATTATTAATTTTACTTTTCACAGAGGGGTATGTGTTTTAATGATCTGACAAAAATAATTGCATGCCATGTTTCAAGTGAAACAAGTTATCTACAAAGTGTGAAAAGAAATATGCAGGAGTTGCATGAATAGGCAAACTAATGGTATCAGTAATTTAAAAAAAGTAGGAAAAATCTTTAAAAAGTTGCATCCAAAAGCTCACTTAAGTAAAGTTAGGTAGTATAAGTATAAACCGTAAAGGAAACAGCTAACAGTAATTTCAGGGTGAAGCTGGTGGAGGTAGAACCAGCTCTTAACTTTATAAACTGAATCTGCAAACTACCTGGTAACAATATCTGTGGCAAAAATTGGAGGATTAAACTGAAAAGAAGCATAAACATTGAATTGAGTTGATCCATTTTGAAGCAAAACACAATTTATTAGATATCTTAATATTCTAATATTATTTTTGGAATGATACCCAAATGCTATAACTCTTACATAGTGCCCACACACCTCTAAAAAATCAAACAGTGTTTTACTCAAATGTTTAAAAAAATATGCCGAGTTCAAGTAAGTCTTTTGAAAATCCATTTTTACAGTGGCTCTTTCAAAGGCTAATGTGCATGACTGCGACTGCATTTCCCTTTATTATTTCCTTACGTGCTTTTGTTCTGCTTAGCAGCACATGACTTAACATAGCTGTGTTGGGCGTCATCCTTTCTGGTTGAATTAACAGCAATTGTGATTTAAATATAGCCCTACTGTGTTTCAATGGTGCTCCAGTACAACTCTGTCATGGAAACAGGCTCATAAAAAGAGGCTTCTCACACAGACACTTACACAAGCCAAAGGTGAGTGTCAAGCAACATTTTCAAATTTAAAAAAATCACAGTTCTGAACTGAGCTTATCACTTGTAACTGCTATTGATTCAGTCAACACGTAAACTCATATTTCTCCAAAACAACACAATATCTATGACTGCTAATTTTTCTCACTGGCTTTTGTTTAATCAAAACAGAGCTGCAAAGAGAGGACCATTCTGGACTGCTGTGAAATGCTGATACTAATGAAAAAAAAAAAAAAATTGAAAACTTCCAGGTTCGTAAGAGGGCCCTAAGGCTGTATTTGTTATGCATTGTTTAAAAAGAGACACTGGTGAGGAGAAATGCAAGAGTTATTAATGAAGGAGCAGGATCTTACTTCTTACTTCCACAAAGAGTTTGCCACTGAAGAAATTAGTGTGTTTGAGTCGACAACCCAATGACCAACTGCTATAGGGTGGCTTTTTTAACCTTGAAAATGAGCCACCACATGTGCAGACAAGATCATACAAAACGGATTTACACTATATATTTTAAATGCATAGCTTTATATTTATTTTAGTTACACTAGGAGAGTGGCTCTAGGATTGCAATATCGGACGGTCAGTGGTCTACTCGCTGGTATAATTATACTTAAAAGTGAAATGTTTTAACAACTGTTGGATGGATTGGCATGGAATAGTGTAATACTTCGGATTATAACTAAATACCCGCAAAAATAATGAACATTTTGTTATTCTCCTTTGCAAATAAGTAAATATTACCATGCTATCATGATCAGACAAGATGGTAAATATGGGCAGACATGGTTAACATCAAACCCTTATCATAACAGTTAGCAGTTAGCATTTAGCTCATATGACACCTGATGAACACTGGAAAATTAAGGGACATTTGCAAGTTGATAAACTACATCTCCGTATTTATTTTGCCTCACGGGCTCATTCGAGAGTTTGTTTGACTGTTAGATGATAAATACAGTCTGTGAGTATATTGGTCAGGGTAATTACACTGGCTTAATGAATGAGCGCTTCTGAAGAATACAAGTACATCATGTGGTTCGTGTGTGTGTGTGTGTGTGTGTGTGTGTGTGTGTGTGTGTGTGTGTGTGTGTGTGTGTGTGTGTGTGTGTGTGTGTGTGTGTGTGTCCATTTTTGAGGGGACCACATGCCTTTGTCCTACAGTTTTTGTATCTAATGAAGTGCCAGATGTAATGAGATAAATCTATCCATTAGGGTCCCTAAACGAGAGTAAATCCACATGGCTGCTAATGAGTTGGTGCTCCATCAGCCATCCTCCGAGGGCTGGAGGACCTAACTAAAGCTGTAGACGACCCGGAGCCAGACACAATCACACCCTCTAAGCCAGTAAATCCACAGCTCCAGCTGTTGAAGGCCTCGATCATTTAACTTCCAGTCCTTCAGGGAGTGACTTCAAGTTAGCAAGCAGCTACAACTTACAGACGATGGAGTCATATCCGGCACAGGGAAACACTAATCATCTGTAATCATTGATCTGTCATTAGTGGGCCATGCTCATTAGCCTGATGGAACAATGCTCTGTAGATTTCTGTTGTTACCGGGATATTATTAGCTTTTAAACATGCGTTGAATACACAGGCTCTACATGATGTGCAAAAACATGTGGCAAGCATAGGACTTTAAAAACTGGAGTTAGTCAAAAGATAACAATCCTGAAATCAAATGTTTTGCTATGAAGCTTTGTTTCATCCGTGGAAGTTTTAAAGAGCAAACAAGTCCATGTACATTTATCACTGTCACACCAATAAGGGATGCTGTGTGTAGGCCTTCCAAGTTTAGAATGAAGCAAATTAAAAAAAAGAGAAAAACTGAATCAAGCAGTGAAAACTCCGAAAGCCATTTAACCTTTGAGATGCCTTACATTTGAAAAGCTGATCCAGTGAGGAAGTAGCAAGAAGACAGCACTAGCAAGAGCTAGCACAGCGACACAGTGTAAAGAAATCCTGTGTGTCGAGATAAGAAAATCCCTGCTAGCTCTCCTACAAGGATCAGAAGTCACCAGTGCCCTACCAGTTTCAAAAGCGACCTGACAGTGGCTGTTATCTAGTGTGCAAAAACGGTGTCATGGTGTGCTGAAGTGTAAGAACTGCAGCTGCGTGTGAATATGTTCATACGCCACTAAACCATCATAGCTTTAATCAATTTAACAGCACTTCAACAACATTTTGGTACATTGAGTTGCTATATTGGTGTTCTTTTCTGAATGCTATCATTGTGCAATTAAATATAATAGCAAGAGGGCTGAATTTGTTCATGTTTATTTTGCTATTCAACAAAAAAAAGGGTCTACAGCAGTGCTATGAGCTAAGTGAGTTACAGAAAAGCTTAGCACGTTAAGATGCTAACCTTCACTTATAAGCAGTACTCACAAATTACAACTGAGGAAGATTATTTAAAAATGTTATGCACACATTTGGATTTTTGACCTAAATTAATAAGTCACCTTGTCATTAGACAAAAAGTCGTCTGAAGGCGATGAGTATCTCAGAGTCTGTAAAAAAATGTGTTTAAATCTATCTAAAAGTGATTTCAGTTAGGACCAAAGTAGTGGACCAACGACCTGATTTACAGATAAGATTTCCATCTCCTGAGGCTTACCAATTGCAAAGCTAAAAATTGAAATACTCAAGTTATATGAATATGTTATTGGAGTATTTGATTTTGAACATTTTTTCCCATTGAAACCCTACGGTATAACATCCTTCCATCATCTGTAAACAATTTATTTATTCAAGCATTTTGTTAATTTAACAAACACACAACAACACAACCCCAAGGCACAAAAACAACTATCCTTTACTTGGAGTCAGGGACAGGAAATCTGACATGCACGGCCGACACAGACGAACATTCACTCCCCATTCACAGCTATGGGCAAATTAAAGTTGACATCTAATTTAACCTGCATGGTTTTGGACTGTGGGAGGAACCCAGATGAGACCATACAGAATGTAGGAGTCCATCAAGTTAAACTAAGGGCCATCTTTCTTTAAGGGGACAATGCAGACCACGGCACAACCACCCAGAATCATTAAGTGTAAACTAAACAACATTTACTCAACATACCTTCTGAATCCAGCCCATAAAAATGCATATTAGATATTACAGAAATTGTGAATCCTGGTCACCCAGTAGCTTTGCTAGAAAACCTGATCAATCAAAAAGGTTTGCAGAGTGAGTAAATGAATACAAATCCAAATAGTTTACGACTCAATATTTGCAGTAGGAGGTTGTTTGGTTACCTAGTTTTCAATTTAAGGAAAAGCTTTTTTATTCATATTGCACAATCCAATTCAAGTCAAATAAATGTGCTTTTATTAAACGGACATGAAATCCATTTCCTTGACAATATTGGAACAATTTGCACTTTGAGGTTTCCTGTTGATTTTCCTCGAAGTTGTGAGTAAATGCAGAAGAAGTGCAGCGAGAGGTGTCATCATGATAGTAGTGCACTTATCCCGCTTCAATGGCACCTTTAATATAATGGTGGTTATAACTTGACTAAGTGACAGAGAAAAAACAATTATGGATGAGTGACTTTTCTCTTATCTCTGAGATGGAAGAAAAAAGTGGTGGCTTTTCCAGTGACAGATCAGATTTGTGCTCCACAAAAGCTTTGATCTTAAGGCTTTCTGACATGCTTTAATCTGACCACACACACACACACACACACACACACACACACACACACACACACACACACACACACACACACACACACACACACACACACACACACACACACACACACACACACACACACACACACACACACACACACACACACACACACACACACACACACACACACACACACACACACACACACACACACACACACAGCCAAAAACAAAATGGACTTCATTCGTTTCCAGCCGTCTGTTTGTGGTTTTAAGAAACGTCAGTGCAGAGAGAGTTCTTAAATGAACTCTTGCAAATAAATAACAAGACATCGTAAAAGGAAAATAAAATGTGAAAACCATACTTAGCTCATGTGTTTTCATTTATGCACAAATTGTGGTGAGTCAGACTGTACTATAACTCCGGGACTGTGCTTTTCATACCTTTTAAAGCTGATGTCATGAAGGTTGCGTTCGTAAATAAATATATATTCATATTTCTGAATCAAAATGACTGAATGTGAGAAAGAAGAAGCTAACATGGTAAAACTGAAAAGCTCAGCTTCCTGTTCTTTAGGCACCCTTGGTTACATTAATAATATATTACACATAAAATAGCAGCACCGGGATAGAATAAAGAAGCCTCTTATCTTTTGCAGATTTGTATTCTGCAGGTGGAGAGGTCACACATTTAGAACAGGTTGCAGCACTACTTCTTAAAATAATTATTAGTAGTAATTTAAACTACTACTCAGTATGTTGAGAACCATGTCATTTAACTGGGTGAGGAACATACAATTAACATGTTCTGATTTATAGTCTCACTGCTCTGACAGGCCTTGCCTTTTGTTTGAAACAATGCTTAAAAGGGGCCCTATAATGCTCTTTGGGGTGTTCTATTTCCTGTAGTGTTTTGTGCATGTAAATGGTCTGCAAAGCCTAAAATCCAAAAGTTCTCGCCAGAGGGAGTTTCTCTCCCACACAATCCCCCCTCTGCCTGAAACTCCCTGATTGAAATCCTTTGTTTACTTCCGTTACACAGTGATATCAGTCACGCCTCTATTGGACAGTGCTTCAACACATTGTATATGATAGGCTAAGGGGTAAGACATCACTAAGTGGTCATCACAACAGAGCCAGCCAGCTAACCAATCAGAGCAGACCTGGCTGTCGTTACAGACTGAGTGTGAAAAGTCCGCACAGGCAGAAAAACAAAGACCTTTTGTACATTAAAGCATGTAAACATGTCACAGTAGACACAAACTTCAAATGTGAACCTCAAATGAGCATCATAGAGCCCCTTTGAAGACTACCCATGTTAACAATCATCCTTAATGGCCTCCATGATTCTAATTACATTTAGGTATAGTCTCCACCTCTGTCACATTGTTCATGTTATTAGTTTTAGTGTCTTTTGCTTTGAATCATAGGTTTCCTTCCTTTGTAGCCGCACAACAAAGACAGCTCCTATGTTTTATATGAGCTCTGCCTCAGACTCTGCTTGACTTTTCTATAACAAAAGCTGATTTAATCCGATAACATACTGTGGATGCTACAAAAAGGAGAATTGCAATAAGATGACACACACCATAACATGAGGCAAATATGGCAACTGTTGCTCCAAGATGGCTCGTGCAAATCCCAGCATGCATAAGCCTGGGGGCACAGAACACCCTGGATAGGTGTAGCAATATTTACTTGATCTTTTATTTATAAACTCTCACTATCATTATGGAGAAACAAGATTACACTGCCTAAAAGGGTTAACCATTTGTCTTATAAGGTCCCCTCTGTTGTTGACTGACATAAACATTGTTATTCTTAACATCGGCCACATTTTTTGAATCAGTACATCCCTATTGCAGACTGTCTTTTTTTTGTGCAAGAAAATTTGCCATTTAGCAGGCTAGTGCGAGATTTCCCTTATGTTTGACTATGTGCAACACCGATGAGTTAGCTGTTCCCTGCAAGTACAGATATTAGCTCAAATGGAGCTCTTGTGAACGTATCTCTGCCAGATTGTAAACTCAGGCCAATAAGAAAACACATATTCTCTTCTGCTGCTGTTATGCAATTAATTTGAAAGCCCTTCTTAAATGAAACAGCGCCATAGCCTTGGTTAAAATTGAGCTCATTGGGTGAGTGTTGGTACACAACACACACACATGCAGAGACTACAGTGCACTCAAAAACAGCAAAAAGGGATGTTGTGTATAACAGTTCAATGCGCGTCTGAGAGTGAAGAGCATTTGAGTTTTGTAAGCGGGTCTGTTGGCATGGTGTGACGCGGATGTAATATTTTCACCAACTCAGCTTCCTGGTTTTAGCCTGTGACCTCCAAACAGTCCAGACAAGCCTAGCCGCGGGCTACAGCAAGCTAATCAAAAACAGCAAAGACCAAACAAGGCTACCTCTTTCAGACTGTCTCAAAATAACAGGATTATAGTTTATCTCTCACCAGCAGTTATTTTAAACTGGAAATTACATTCCATCAGAACCTCCAACCAGATAAAGTGAGCCTCTGTAATTTCAGGTACAACCTGTGTAGCACAACACAGAATAGTATTAAAGCGTTATGAAAAACCATAGATGACGGGTTTCTTTTTTTCTTTGGTGTCATGGTGTTACTGTGGTGAGGTAGCAGTGTCAATACCTGGAAGCAGACCAGTTCTTTTCCTCTTCTTGCTGCTTTCCGCAGTGTTTTCCAGGGAAGGACACTCAGTCAGTTGCCCAGTGGAGCTGCTGAAGTGGAGAGGGTCGTTGCCGGTCGTGGGGTCAAAGGGCAGAGCGCTGAGCCCTAAAAAAGACAGCAGAACACAATAAAACAGCAGAATACAATCAGCCACGGTCACGCACATTAACCTCAAGCTGAAGAAAAGTCTTGCTTTCCCACAGTACAAAAATAACCATTATTTTACAATTTCTGCATAGCTGTTTGATCAATAGCATTGACTTGTCAAATCCTCTGTACGCGGCAATTTTTGCAGTCTTTAATCTGACCTCCATGCACTGGTTGTTCATTTTCTTCTTCCAGGCTTAGGAACCTTGCATCTTGAGTGAATTTAATATATTGGTTGCGTTGCTAAAAGATATTATTAACTTTAACGAGAAAAGCAACCCTGAAAAATTAAGCATAGATTGTTTTTCTAATTACACACAAAAATAAACAGATCTTTTTTTCCAGATGACCTTTGACCATATCAAATCTATTAAAAAAAGAAAGCCGTCACACAATCTTAGACAAAGTATGATAACATTGACATAATGAGAATATGTCTGATTCAAAGTAATTTGACAGAGTTGACACTTCTCTACCAGAAATAACCCCAAAACTTTCCTAAAAACATGAAAGGATTGGAGATATAATAAGCAACAGAGAAAAAAAACAACAACTGAAAAAAGGCCAAAGAGGGTCTGAATCCAAAACAAATAGATGGAGGGATATTCTGAGATGATGGAGGGATATTCTGAATCTCACTTCAAATATATTTTGGTGGGCAGACTGAACATAATATACAAAATAATCTGGGATTTAATGCAAATCAACCAAGTCTGTAAATGGTTTTGAGCATTTTTATGAGTGCTTTAATATACACCTGCTCCTTTTCTTTTATTCTGTTCCTTTAACAGACTCAATAGTCTTACACTCATCTATATCTTCATGGACAAAACAATCAAGTGTAGATGTTATTTGATAACCCCAAAAAAGACCAGCACATCTGATCAAAAAAATTAGCTGTTTCATTTAATGTTATATCATATCCTAATTCACACATTTCTGCATGTCTTCATTTTTCAATATCAGACTCAAACATATGTCGTTTCCCTCCTGATGATTTATATTCCTCACACATCTCAAACATGATGAAATCATTTTGACTATTATTGAACAAGTGATGTATCCCTGCAACGTTCTTCTAAAAGTTGCATAATTGCTCTAATCGCGGCATTGCAAAGAAAGGTCAAAATTATTTATTCAAATGTGACCTTTCAGCTTCCTTTGACATTAACATCTATCCCTGGGGAGGAGGGGGCATTTTTTACTATCCAAAAACATAAAATCTAGATTTCTACTAAGTTTCTTTTAAATGAACCATTTGGAACATTTAGTATAAATGATAAGTAGCTTATTTCTGTGTTCTAAGAAAATTGTCATTAAATAATTGAATATTTAGAGTTTTTTACTAGATCCAGTGTCAGCAACGATCAATACATTTTTAAGAACACATTCTCCAAATGAAAATTGGTGTGTATCGATATTGTAACTAGATTTGATATAGCTCTGATTTCTTTTGAAAAGTACAACACCAACATACAAAGTGAACTCAGGTTTGTTTTCTTTCCTCAGTTTGAGAAGTGGCGCTACATGTATACTTTTCAGTACATATAGTTACATTTTCTTCAAATGTAAATTGAAATGAATCTTTAAGGCATACTGCATGCATTTGACAGTGTTTTCATCCAATTATGAATAAAAATGCATGCTATGTAAATCAGGGACAAAAACCACAGATCACCATCAGAAAGATTTGCCAAATGCATCTTTTTTCTTTGTAGATTACATTGTTTAACTTAGCTTTATTATATGCTCTCTATCCTTTTTTTCATCTCTGTAACTGCACATCAGGATGCACAGAAAGGTGTCAGCAGACGTTGATGTGAGATTGGCTTCATGCGTTTATTCATGCAGCCTCTATATCACTGTTATTTCTCATTCTATATATTGGACAAGACCAGGCCCATAATGTGTTTACAAGGGGTTTTAATAGCTACCTTCATTCAGCTGCGCCTCTTCCCCATTCACTATTAGACAAGGATAGATGGAGCCTTTCTTTCCTTGGTTTTTCCACCAGTCCATCTTTTTTTTTCACTGTGGACCCCTCCTCTATCTCTATGCATGTGTGGCATGTTTTAATGTCAGTTTATCCATCCATCTAGTATCCATCCATCCATCCAAGGTTCATTATTGGCCACTCAGATCCTCTAGTCCAATTAAAAATCAAAAGATGGTTTCCTCGTGAGCATTTGAGCAACAACTTAGAACAGGTTTTTATATTTTATGTTACCTTTAGATGTTTGGTTGTTGCCACAGAAATGCTTAAAAATGTACTACATAAAAATGTGCGAGGGCTGCTACATTTCCCTTCATTATCCGTAATTAATAGCAAGGAAGAGATACACAAAGAAACTCAGTTTACAATTACACTAGGTAAAGGGAAGCAGCAAATCTTCAAAATTGAAAAGCTCAATTTCGGGAAAGATTGGCATTTTCAAATCAAATCAGATTCATCATTGCAGCTGTAACATTTCCATTAAAATTGAAAAAGGATAAACTCAAGGAAAAGGGATTCCCGCAAATTAAAGACAGCCATGTGTGCGCTCCTCTAATTACAGCTATGAAACAGACTAAAATACTTTTATTTGAATTTAAGAGGTGGTCTCAGCAGGCTGAATCAAGGTGTGTTTTCATGGCACAATGATCCCCGAAATTGAGGTGCACTGCCTGATATGCATAAACACCATCACAGCTGTGTCACTTATCTTCCAATTTAATGCATAAACACACCATTAAGGAGAAAATGAACGAATCAAAGTCTTACAATGAAACAGCTTTATCTTTGCAGTTATTTACATTCTAAAAATAAGCTGAGAGCAGTCTTTACGCGAGTCCGTGACACCTAAAACGTGTTTACCTTCAGTCCCCCCTGTAAACACAGTTCTTTAAATTACCAGTGTTGTTTCCCTTTGTTGGAAAACAGAATCCTTATCAAAATCTGACTCTGACATGAATGCAAATAGGAGTACTCACACATACTTGAGCCTGCGCCTGACTTCCTCCCTACAAAGTCCTCCAGCTGTATGTGTAACGCAACTGTCTGGGGTTACATCAAACACACTGACGCACACCCTCTCCCTGAAAGCATCTCTTTCCTGAGACGTCTGGAGCCCATCAACACCCATCTGCCTGAGACTTCTCACTTTTCTCTCTGGTGTCGCATGACAGACCGAGCAAAGTGTCAGATAATCTTCTGTTGCTGATTTGATATTGCTGCTGTCAGCCTACAAACTGATCTTTGTCAATGTTTTATCCAAGACATTCAAAAGTATGAAGAAGGGAAACATGAGGGCCAAAAGATCAGTCTGTGAAACAGAGAAAGGGAGACGGCGTAGGTATGTACAGAGGGGCACTGACAGAAATTCTCAAAGCAGGAAGCGATGCGTGCCCCACCCTGATGCGCCTTTCATCCACCCCCTTGCCAATCTAGACAACCTCAGTAAATGTGGGGATTTTTAGCTCTTATTTGTATGGTTGTGCTGTTTTCAGAGCATGGTTTGTGTTTTTTCACAAAACTACCATCTGTATTCCTTCTCTCCATCTGTTTCCAGGCAGATGGAGAGACTTTTTTTCCGCCAAAAGCCTTAACCTTAGTTTCCTTGTGCCACTATGACTGGAGGTGAGCACACATACTGTATTGTGAAACACAAACAATGTAAGAGAGCAAGATGAGTTATGGTGTTGTACAGCCAGACTTAACAGATACATTAAGGAGTAATATTACCAGCAATTAGTCATTTGTGAAAATGGTGGACCCATCCAAGTGTTTTTATGCCACATAGTATGCACAAGATTATAAATGTTGACTATCAATGACAAGAACTGACTGAGATTCCTTGATTCAAACGTCACAAACATGTTGAGGTTCCTTTAGGCAGAAAATATTTCCCGTTGAAATTTTTAATTTCACATTTGATGAATAATGAATGCAGTAGTGTAAAGAATATTTCCATTTACTTGTGCTCTCTGATATAGCTCTCATATACTGTATGTTTACATTCAAAAAGCCTGCACCTCCACTAATGGAAATACACCTGATTCACATTACAATATTTGCAAGTTTGCCTGAAGCTGCTCTAATCGATATTCCCATGTTAATAAGTGATCAAAAGAGAAACATAATCTTCTTTGAAAGGGGTTACTTTCAGTGCCAAAACCAAAAAAGAACTACGCATTTCCCTTCAGCGCTACAGAATGTTTAAGCATCTTTTTTATGTTAAGGTTTTCCTATGTAAGCCTGTTGTTTTTCTATTTTGGTTCACTTTAATGCTGATTTAACAAAACTACAATAACTTTAAAATAACTTCATCCATTAAGAAAAAGGGAGTGTAAGGAAATGACTACGTTTTGCCCGTCTTATTTCTTATACCTAGAGTGCTTGGGTCGGGAGCAAAATGAAGTCAAGGTTTTCTTGTGGCCAGAATTATAAACTTGTGACAACACAGAGCACAGAGATACTATGGTGTACCGTAATGTGTTTTTTCTTTAATATATGTATATCTATATTTAGTATTTTGAGGAAACTTATTACTTAAATATTTCATAGAAACCTGAGAAAAAAATGTACATAGGTCCCAAACTAAAATGATTGACAAACATTTGTTAAATATTTTAACTGTCCTACTTGGTGCAACGTTCACGTTAGACCATTACAATCATACATATAATTCATGCCTTTTTAACCACTTATCTCGGTATGGGTAATGTTGGTGGCAGCTCAGACATCCTTCTCTCAAGCCAGTGGCTCCTGGGGGACCCCAAGGCGTTTCAAGGATGGAATATGCTATCCCTGCAGCATGCTCTGGGTCTGCCTCGGGCCTGTGCCCAGTTGGATGTGTCTAGGTGCCTGAACTACCTCAATGTTCTCCTTTTATCATGAAGAAGCATCAGAATAGTGGTCCCTCGGATGTCTGAGATTTTTTCCTAAATGTACCAGCCCAGACACCCTGCATGGAATCTAGTTTTGCCCGCCTGTATTAGCAATTTTGTTCTTTTGGTCACTACCTATAGCTTACCACCAAAGGTGAAAGATAAGAAGCAGATCAACCAGTAAATTGAGATTTTTAGTTCCCTGTGAAGTATACCAAGACAGTCCTGAACATTCGACCCAACATCTGTCAGTCTTGCACAAAATTTAGCCCTCACCCGAAAGAAAAAGACCCTGAGATCCATGAACTCCTTCAGTTGGGGTAGCAGCTCATTCCGAAACAAGAGTGAGGAGTCCACGGTTTCCAGGCAGAGTATCTTGGCCCTAGGCTTTGAGGTGTTGCCTCTCATGCCAACCACTTTACACAACTGCTACACAACAAATGCAAATCATACGATGTTTCCAGGTTGTACTGTAAGTGTTTCCTGCTTTGCTGAATATATTGTATCTATGCAAAACATTGAACAATTGGTCGGACCAAATGAGCAATTTGCATCCGTCCCCTCAGGGCCCTGAGATTGGATTATTTTAACAATTCTTGAAACTTTATAAACACAATAACGAGAAAACAATTTTGTAAGAAATACATTCATTCAATGACACTTTTCCAAAAACCAGGATGCTATTCATAAAGTACGGTGGTGACATAACATCAACAAACCATAGCATAGTATTTAATTGCTTGGTGACTAAATTGGGACACAATGTCCAACTGCAGTCATTTGAGGTTCCATTCTCTGTAAGCGTATTTTGAGCCGTTTATGCAACTATGTAGCTTCTTTTCAAATCTAGGAACTGAATGTTTTTGGGGCACACAATAAATCAATTAACACTGGGAAAGTGTCAGTTCATTATAATATTAAACCAGGTTATCTGTTATTCTTTTCTACTCATTAAAATCATTTAAAAATTCACCACTGCACAATGTTCTCTGCAGCACAATTTGTCTGCTCGGTGAACCCTCCCTTCTGGAGTAAATTAACTGTAGAAATACACAGATTGTGTTATGAGTTATAAAAATATAAACCACTTTAACAGCAGAAAAGTGATACACATTAGCAGGTGAACTCATGCATCTGGAAGACTGTGTCCAAGAGACAGAGAGAGAGAGTATAGCCAGCCATATACAATCCTGAGTGTGCTCATCCATCTGGAGCAGATAAAGGGCTATTCATATAAAATATTTACATGTCAATGAGGGAATTTGGTTTTCTTTTAATACCTAACTTCCCATTTATTTTCTCTGGTTATTTGTTCATGCAGCTCAAGGGATTTGACTGCTATGACAATATAAAATATCAGGGATAGTGGAGGAATTTGAATCCATGCATGACTTCTCTGCAATGGTGGTGGGAAATATGAGAAAGAACATGCTTTATGCATCCCCAATCTTCATAAATATATTTTACCAATACACTTAAACACAATTCAACCACTACATACGTTTTTATAGTAGGCTCAAACATAATTATATGTTTAGCCATACAGGCATATACCAGGAGGGGATGCTGAGAGATAAAAGACCTGTCACATATTTACGTCAAACCTTCATTTTAGAGGTTTTCTATGTAATGAAAATATTGAAAAATGCACAAAGCCTTTGTCAGCTTCCATTACTCAAAAGAGTCATATATGTTTAGCATATATTTGGCCTTTATATTTCAGTAAATGATTGATTTGTTCCACATTGACATTTACCTTTCTAACTTCACAGGAATTCATTAGTCGTATAACTTTATGACAGCAGAGGAAATTAGTTAATTTTGTTATCTATTGAGATCGAAAAGGACATTTGTATTTCACAAAGGGATATAATGAAATAATATTACCTTTAGGCTGTCACTGCTGGGACGTAATGATACATTTCAGTCCTTTATTTGAAAAAGGGCAATGAATTAACGTCATTCAATTCATCTTTAATCAGTAAATTGTCTGCAAGCTTTTATATTCAATAAGTCCCTCTGAGGGGTCATGACCTTTAATAGAGAATCTGAAAGGAAACTCAGTCATCTATGACCTGTCTGTCATCACTTGAATTAGCTGCTTCCTGCCTACTGAACAAAGACATCCAGGCAATGGGTGACAGAGCCAATGACAGTCATGCTTTTATACAAAAATGATATATGTCAAAGACGCCATAAGTCACACCCGGTCACAGCTGAGGGTTCAGGGGACAACGCAACCCCTCGCATTAATCTGCTGGCTGATAACCCATTTCCACATTGGATGCCATTAGTCATATTCAACTGACTCATTTCTCGTATCGTCGAGTGCTATGATAGCTCCAAGATTAGCTTCGTGCCACTACTCGAAGCTATGTTCCAATATCTGGAGGTTTGCCCTTGTAACTGAGGCTTCTGAGAGTCTATAGGAGAGAAGAGCTACTGAGAGATAAGGCAACCAATGGAACAAGTCATTGATCTATTCATAGCCTGGACTGTATGGCCCAAGGAGATTAGTGAAGGTCGCTGAGACTTGGCTGTAAAACCTGCTAGCCGTAAAACTAGCATAGTATGATCAGTGAAAGATGACCCCAACAGATGAATAAACACGGTGCCTGATGGATTTGGCTCAGAGGATGCTGATTTGGTACACTGGGCACTTGAATCATCATCATAGAGAGATTAAGCTGGCTTTTCACTTGGAGTATTTTTAGCAGCCGAAACATAAGGAGGGAAATGTATGCAGTGGAAGTTAACAAAAACAAACACCTTGTTATTATCTTGGATGCCTTGCTCAAGATATACAGTAAGGATCTGGCAAAACAGTAACAGCACATCGGCAATAAAATCGAGTTCTTAGAGGAAAGAGTTTCTCTAATGCTTCATGAATTTATGATTTCAAAGACCCTCAGGTGCAGCAAAACTGCCTCAATGGAAATATATTTTGGATAATTCAAATCAAAAGCCCCCAGGGAGCAGTGTTGGGGCCTGGTTTCTCGCTCAAGGGCACTTTCACAGTGCCCATGATTTCAACTGGCCCCTCCTTTGTGGTACTTTTCCATACTCACAAGTCAAGTCTCTAAAGACTGAGCAAAGGCCGCCCTGAATCAATCAGACGTTTCAGCTCCAGATGTACAAACACAAACATATGGACAGCCTTCATCCAGTTGATCTCAGCGCAGCAGGCTAGTTACTGCGTGCCAATAACAATGAGGACATGTGCAAGAACATCTATCAACACTTTCTCAGCCTGCCCACCCAACATCTGCCTCTGCTGTAGATTTGAAATACAATTATTACCTAAATGACCCCAATCCTGAATCATTTCCTCAAAAAGTAATTTAGAATGCAGTTAAGATATATGGGAAAAATAATTATATGGGAGACAGAGGAACGTTTGGAGGTGACAGGAAATGAGTAAAGAGTAAGAAAGAGTGATGACCATGAACCATGACCAGTATCATGAATCGCAGGCCAGCAGGGCACTCAAACAACATGATTTGTTGTTTGTAGAGAATACTATACAGAATAATAGAGTGCCGCAGGAACGAGTCCTAAAACCCGGAAGTGAGTTAGCATTGTACAACTTCCGGTTCCCTCGTCACAGAGTCAGTGCGAGTTCTCCGTAGGATTTTGGAAAGTATGAATTTATGAATTCATAAAACCCCCCCGGACGATCCGTACAGGACGTAAAAAGAGGACATGTCCGGGCAAAAGAGGACGTTTGGTCACCCTACACATGCTTCCAATTAATGTTTGCTGAAAACAAAACAATGTTGACAGAGTGCATAGTGTCATGAAGGCTTGAAGAAGTGGCGGTGCAGAGTATCCATGGCGGCACTGTAACCCATGATGACAGGGTTCTGTTGGCAGTTGTACCAGCTGTTGTTGTTCAGTTTGACTCTGAGATCTGAATGCAGGAAAAGGGAAGATCTCAGCTGCACCACCTGTCAGCTCTATGTTCTACACACCGTTAGGCTGTGAGAGACATTACACACACACAGTCGCTATCATACACAAAGTCCTACACACAAACCAGGCAAACTGAGCCACACAAATGCACAAAGGCATAACCAAACACAGACACATGCCTACACACTCTCTTTGTTGGGTCTATATCACACTCAGCCACATGCACCTCTACATGTAACAATGAAACAGCCAGACATCTTCCACGCCAGTGGTGTCGACTTATCAAATCGACACCTTTCTGAGAAAATGGGTTTTAGAAGAGACAGTGAAAACACTTTGCCTGCTTTTCTATAAAGTGCTCTTGTGCAGGCTGTTTGTTAGCATTGGTACACTAAGAGGCCGGATGCAGATTTAATGGTATCAGGCCATTTATTGAGAAATCAGGAGCTGTGTGAATGAGATTGCTGGTGTGAAACAGCCTCCTTTGTACAGCTTTAGCAGAAATAAAGAGGATAGGGAGATCTAGGAAATGCTGAAAAGCTACTGTTTTCATCAGAGAGACGACTAACTGTTCTCTGCTGTAGAGATATTGAAACCAATTAAGACATGAAGACAGAATTATCTATCTTACTAAAAAAGATGTAAAAGCCTTAAATAGATGTCTGATTTCAATGGAGTTTTGTTTTTTCACCATGTAGCTTTTTCAAAGTAAAAGAAGGCCTATAAAGAATGATCAGTCTTCCTGACAAACTCTAATGATACCAACTGAGAAAAGGAGAACACTGTTTTAGTTTAAATGTAATAAATTCCCAGCTGAGAGAATGCCATTTAAAAATGAAGCTTCTCTTTCAAAACATCACTATGTGTTCTATTCACAGCACATCATTTTAACGATCTGTATTGACCAGATAAAAAACATTTTTGGTTACTCACAAGAGTGGTACCACTTCCCTACTGACATTTCACATTTAGAAGGTCATTTCTGTTTGATATTTTACATTGCTTGCAGGTTATAAAATGACTTTATTTATTCTTAGCATTGGCCACACCGTGCCTTTTTAGCAACCTTTTGTGAATTCACAATGGCCGCACCTTGCTAAAACCCATTTATAGCAAAACACTGCCTAATACTGTACTTTCATCAGAGTCAATGATGCATACACACACTGACAACATCACGAATATGGTTCATACTGAAACATGCTATATACAATCCTGAGAAGTTCATTTAATAATTTCAATCTTCTATTAATCAATAGGCATCTTTTGTGCATCCACACAAGCTCATGTTTACATATAGGGCTGAACAAGAACACAGAGTACATTCAGGCCAGAATCATGTCATCAGTATTCATTACATCGGTGACAAGGAGAAAATTCCTCCTCAGCCCCCTTCTGTCATTCCCCTGGGCCTCTGGGAATTTACTGAAGGTTAATTTATTTAAATCCTCCATCCACTCATCTCTATTCCATTAGACTCTACTAATAAATCTTTGGTTTGCCATGTAATCTGTTTCCTACTGTCAAAGGCCCAACACTCAGCTGCATTTTGCACACATGCTTTTTGATGTGCGCACAAAGACAGCAGCATAGCAGCCGATAAGGTCGTGCTAGAATCAGTGCAAATCGTGATTTGTGTGTGTGTGTGTGTGTGTGTGTGTGTGTGTGTGTGTGTGTGTGTGTGTGTGTGTGTGTGTCTGTCTGTCTGCAGGACTGTGCACAGATGTCTGGCCTTTGAAAGTGGCCAAAAAGCCTGGTTTAATTAATGTAAGAGCACCTCATGGTGGGGGGTAATAAAATCAAAAGCCTGAACCCTCTCAGAGCACCGAGCAGCTCTAGAGTCCCAAAGGTCTTGTAAAGTACAAGCTTGGTCTGAAACAGAATTCCCCATCTTCCCTCGCTCCTGCTTTTATCCCATAAAGAGAATATGGTCATACCTCTGTGGCCATGATGCCGTCGATTAGTCTGAAGTACAAGGGGACCTTGGCTATATGGACAGGCGCTGTATCATTATTACAGCATGTCATGTCAGCGATACACAGATGCTGTTATGATAATGGCTGTTAAAAAGCTCAGCTGTGGGTTTAATAGTGGGTGAAGCCGTTTGCAGTCTGTTGGAGGGGACGTCTCATTGAAGTAAATGTGGTTTTTGTGTTCCAGAGGGTTTGTTAATGAGAAGCTTGGAGAGTAATGACCCTGGTGCACTAGGAGAGGTCAGTTAGCAGTCTGAGGTGTGTCAGTGTTCATGTTTTGCTAAATTCAGCCAAAAAGTGAACATCAGGCCAGCAAAGTGTTATATAGTGGGAAGGATTCACAATTTGGGATGTCTCAGGACAAACATATGTCAGGAATGCTTTCGTTCACCATGTTTGTAAGTCAAAGACATGTTATTGGCATTAACCAATGGAACAGTGAGCGCAGCATGGATAGCAATGCAGTACAAAATAGAAATAACGATTTATTTTAATCAACCATGTCAGTCGGGAATTGTAACTATTGCTCAATCCTCCACTACTGTCATTTCCCTTAACCTTTTTGTTTATCAATTCCCCCTCAATCTCACGTTCTATTTTTCCTTAATAAGTTAAGTTAATAAGTCTGCAAGATCAGCGCCACAGCATTGCCCTCGTACTATATTTTTCTAGAAAACACCCTGATATATGTATTTCTGTATCCAAGTAACATGAATACGTTAGTAACCTTCCTTTATCCTTAATTTAATGTGTTGGATCGATGTTCTGCAACACAGTATGAAATGATTTTTTCCTCTCAGCAATTATACTCGAAGGAATTATGTCCACTCTTTTAAATATAACCGTCAATTCCAGTATGTTTAAAAGCTAATGTATTAAAGCACTGACTGGCGATCCTCTTCGACCACAAATGAGAAATACATAAGAAGTACATTAGAGTTCATTTCTTAAATGAGTTAGTTTAATGGGGTTCACAATGTTTTCCTCTTGAGAAAATCTTCAATGGAGGTGCAAATACTGCTAGGGGAAAAATGTTTCTACATGGTTGCATTTTGACAACTGTATTGACTTTAGCTAATAATAATAATAATAATAGGTAATCAGAGTAGGGACTGACACCGAAATCATAACAACTATGACGTAAAACTGCCAGACTTATACTGACACTGACAAGTGTCATTGGCAACTGGCAATCTAGTGTAGAAAACACATTAGTGTCTAAATATTTGTCTAAGTGGAACTAACAGTTCACCTCTTCTGTTTGAAAAGCCCATGCTTTTAAAAATTCGGCAAGCCTTTTAAAATGCTGGCATCATTCAAAATAGTCTCCAAATCAGCCATCCAGTTAAATAAAATGTCACCCGAAGATGTCATATATCCACTGAGCTAGCACAAAATGCTTGAGTTACACTGTGTCTCTCATTTTACCCAGCAAACACGTAACAATACCTCAGAGTTCAGGTTTTCCTCTCTCTTATTCTTCCTTCATTGCTGTGTCACAGTTTCTGTTACTTTTCCTCATAGCATCCACGTCCTTTTAAATATCTAAAGGGTATTCATACAAATGTAAAATGGAACAAGATTTGTTCACTTAACAAATGGTAAAGTCTTCCTTATAGGCACTGTAAAACAATCCATCAAAATAAACACACCAGGTATATTGACAATGCCAAACAAATCCCGTTAGGTTTCCGTAAAGACCCTCCACACCCCAACACTGACAGATGTTTCGGCTGATAACGCCTCTTCAGCTGACTGGGCTGATATAAATCTTGCTTGATTGACACCTTTCCTAGTTTTCTGTTATGCAAGTCCAATTTGATAAGGCTGTCAATCGATGTGCACATAAGATCTAAATACTGTCAACGAGCAATGACAATGGAAAGCAAAGCACTACAGCCTTACTGGTTCTGGATTTCTGTGGCATAAAAACAATATGTATATTTAAGACTTTGTTAAAGGGATACATGGGGAGATCATGTGTTTCTGTAACACCCACTGCAATTTAAGATTTTCACAATGTATTGCTTCATAGATTTTGTCTGTAAAATGTATAATGAATAGTGAAAGACCCATCACATTGAACTGCTTATTTAGTCCAACCAATGGTCCAAACCAAACAATATCAAGTTAAGAATAATAGAGATCATTTTCATCAACTGTATCACTTCTAACAAACATATACATTGAACAAACAAATTAGATGAAGCTGCCTTAATTTAAATACTTCAGATCTGTGTCAAGGTCATGTAATATTAGAAACAAATTTCAGCTGAAAAATACCTTTTTAATTGCTTATACTAAACAATGTCTACACTAAACAGCTTTGTTTTTAACTGAGAAAGCTTGGGGTTATAGCTAAGTCTTTCCTGGCCAAAAAGCACAACATGGCAATTTTAACAGCATCCAAAATTGCCACACAGTCCAGTCCTATTCCTGTGAGGCTGATCCTGCTGCCCACCCTGCAGCTTGCCACAGGAACATTTGCTGTGGTTGTTTGACTTTGCCTTTACCAAAGTATTAATCCCCCTCTGTGGCACCTCTGCCTCTCTGGACCATTCATGGCGTTCCTTTTCAATCAGGCAGGAAGCACAATAAGCTTAAGTCCTTTTTTTCCATGCGAGTGTGATGATTACGAATGATGGAGTCTGAATCTGAATGAATTATAACCCGCCTGATGACACATGGGAGCGCTTAAGTGCCAGAAGCCTTCTTTCAAAGAAGAGGCTTTCTCCTTTAAAGCTATTCCAATGTGCAGTTACTGAATAAGCTTGGGGAGAAAGATGGGCAGATGGCTGCTTGTCATTCTCTATGAGTGTATGAGCTTTACGTTCTGCTACCTTAACTGGACATTTCAAATTCAAGGGTGTTATTATTTTACACCACCACTTGATTTTACATTCTGATGAAGACTTAACGCTAACCCATTGTGACCACAGGAAATACAAGCTAGAGAAGACAAATGGTTTGTTGGTAAAATAATGAGGAAGTAGAATTCAAACTATTACCAACATGTTTTTTTATTGTCCATCAATTGATAAATTGGTATTATGATAATCCATTTGCTATTTTAGAGTGCGATAATTTGAGAAACTTGGTGCAGCCTTGTTTAGTACAAATGTACATTGCATTTTTGGGGGTATGAAACTGTGATCGGACATCTCTGGACGTCTAAAGATGTCACTGTTTGTCCGATGTCTTACAAAGCCTTAATCGAACAATAACAAAAATAGCAGGTTTAAAGATAATGAAATTAAATGTTGGATGGGGTTAGAATTAATGTAATGAAATCCAGAAAGACAGGACATAATGCAAACTACTATCAATTCAATACCTTTTGTTTACAAGTTGTATGAGGCTTTAGCAGCGTTGACTTCATTAGTGACTTGGTAACCAAACTAGCAGTGACTGTTGTCGGGTCCATTTGTCAAGTGTGGATTGACTTAGAAAACACAATAATTTATTTGATTTATTCAGATGCCCTGCAGTTTCAAAGAATACATACTGAAGCGAATCAGTGAGTCATTTTGCGACAGCGAAAACAGAAGGCAAGCTGAGTCATTATTAAAGAAACTCTCGCAGCGGAGAGAAATAAACCAAGTGGCGTGTTGTACAGTGAATCACAACTGCCGCAGGACAAACAGATGGCTTCCTTGCTAAATTGTAGTCTGCTTTGTCCATGTATTTTCTATTATTATTTTGAAAATGTCCAACACTTACCGCAAAGTTACTGAGTTTGTTAGTTGGGTAGTGGAGACAGACTACACATTGTACGTCAGTCTCAGGGGCAAAAAATCATCAGACTTGTTAGGATAAAAAAAAAAAACGTTGCTTTCAAGAACACCTCTCAAAGACAAACATGACAAATTGGCCATTTGTCTTGACCTGTTCCCAATCTCCTGCACAGTGAGTGCTTTCTTTGCTATCCCCCATTTCCTCCTTATGTCATTCTGACCTGTTGGAGGAAATTTATGGGGAAAATGCAGTATGGTAGCTGAAAGAATAACGCTTGTGGAGAATACCCAAGCCTGATTTCTATTTCTTGCTTTTGGAAAAGAGAATAAAGATGGATAACAAGGTCAAAAGCTTAAAACAGACCTCACTACGGAAATCTATTACAGTTTCCCCACCAGCCAGACAAATGTTATTTGAATTGATGGTCACATTCGCAGGATGGCAAGAAAATAATAAACCTTTCAAGACAGGAAATGACCCGGTCACAGACGCCATTACTGCGGCAAAGGAGAAAGATAATCAGCCTGTCCATAGATTACAATTTAACGGCTGAGGAAAAAGCAACCAACCAGTCAGTGCTAATTTAGCTAACATTACAAAGGACCTTGCAACACCAATATTTTGCACCTTCTACATCCTCAAACTCTTTGGGGTTCACACCTTGTGATTGAAATGATAATGGCTGTCATCAAGGCTCGCCTGACATTTCACACCTGCTTAATTTTATTCTTTGGACACAACAGAGTGCTTTGAACAGACCCAAATCCAGAGGAGGAAAAAGAGGGTTATTTCTCAAGTTGAATCCAGATTAATAATTTATCTGAAGATAGTACACATTTTAGACAATGGGGCAAAAACCTTGCAAAAATGTATAACAATCCAATAAATAATGGAGAAACCAGCCCAATAGCTCCACTTTAAACATGGTCTCAAATGCGTATATGCACTGGAATTACGATAATGTACCTCAGTGCAGTGCTAATGATTTGTGAAGACATTGCAGAGGGATTAGCAAGGACTTTTTTTTATGGTGAGACTGACCCTGCTGACACCCGGACATGTTCAGCCTTCTAAACAGCAGCTGGAAAATAGTGGGGGCTATTTCTGTTTGTTGACCCCAAGAACACCTTTCACACTGTCTAAATTACTGGACCACCTCCCATATAGATGATTTGACCTCAAGCCAATAAAACTGCAAAGGGAAACGGTGGAATCACAGACAACTACAAACATATATTTTCTCCCGAAGAAGTGACATTCTGGCCTTAAGTTATTGAAAATAAAACAGTTGCCAACAAGACAGACACAAGCTGCATACAGTTAAGAAACAATGTATATTATTATTATTGATTTAAAAAGGTAGCGTTTTGTAATTCAAATGAAGTAGACTATTTAGAGAGTACTGTGCATGTGAAAATGATTGCAGTGGCAAATTCAATTAAACATTGAAGCATGGTTTTGAAGGGTTTCATGGAGGCATACAAAGTATTTGTTCTGTACTTCATAGAAAAGACGCTAGTAAGATTAAAGAGATGTTTATGAAGGGAAATATTGGTCATGATTCTGGTGTTATTTTGTTTCCCTGTTTTATTTTAAAATGTATTTTCTCATTGTGTCTTCTGCTCATTTTGTTGTCATCACGTGTGTCTTGTTTGTGTTTTTAGTCCAGTGAGTATAGACGCCTTTCTTTGATAGTGTTCTAGTCTATGTTCCCTTCTGTTTCCTGATGTGAGAAGTTATCTGGTCCCTGCCTGATACCCTGTGTTCCTCCCTGTGTTTTGTCCGTGTTCCCCGTGCCCTCTCTGGTCTGTACTCGTTCAGGTTTTCCTTGTGAGCTTTGTTGTGTATTACCTTGCCTGATCCCCCTGTTTGTGATTTAACCTGTTTTTTTTTTATCAGCTTAGTTTTAAAAAACTTGCTTTTGCATTTGGGTCCAACACCCTGCCAAAACTGTGACAGATGCATCATTACCATTTCCTTTATAATAAAGGAGGTATCCTTTTCCTCTTGCGACACCTGGTATCTTGCAATTATATTTTATTTAAGAAAACATGAAGCCAGGGATTTTTATGTGGCACTAAAAATCCAGCCATGGCTGAACTTAATGACAAACAACTGTGATTAATGTGAATCTGGCCAATCCATTCAAAAGAGTACTCCGCTGACTTAGTATTGCACTCACACAAAACCACACTTACACTTCTTCTGTGAAGAAAAAAAGTATTGTATTATTTTTCTTGTCAAAACATGGAGTAACCGTGGAGGGAAACGCTTCAGTCAGAGATCCAGGAGTTTTATGCTATTAGTAGTTAGGCTTATGCCACTACAAGATATGCAGAGTGCTATAAAGGTCCAGTTTGCTTACTTCTTTATCATTATAGAGCGCCACAGGGATGACGTATTTTTGTAGGCCGACCCGGAGTAAGCTGCGCATGGGTTCCCTCGACAAAAAGGCAATGTCATTTCTCCATAGGCTTTTGGAATATTGTAAAAAATAAGATCTGTGGAAAATAAAGCAGTTTGATAAATGCCGGAACTCGAAGTTGTAAAAATGCTAACTTACTTCCAGGTTTTAGGACTCGTTCCTGCGGCACTCTATACACCCCCATATTGGTTGAACAACAGCAATAGGCAAACCACTAAACACTTTGTACAATTTAATAATACCAGCAGTAATACCAGTAAAGAAATGTGTATGAAATGAAAGGAGTTCATTTTAAGTTTCAGTATCTGCGTATGTACCAATCCAGAAAATTGGATCGCTGAATCTCCATTTGACTCATGATGGTTTTCTGGATAAAACCTCCTGATCTACTAGAAAGGAAATCCCCCAAGAGACTTTGGATCTAATCACTGCAAGGCAGACAGAGGCATTTCCTTGTAATAATACGATCTGTCATTAAAATGTGATTTACAGTAATGTGTTCATAAAAACAGTATGCACTTGGCATTCTGAAAGTCACACTACTTCAACCCAGAAATCTGAGCTGTTGATTTTTAATTATTGTCAGGATTACTTGAGGCCAATTTCTCATCTTGTCCAAACTGTCATAATAGAAAAGTGTTGATATAAAAAGAAAGCTTAAGCAGCTTAACCTCCTTTCATTCAGAAAATAAATCACACAGGGGCATGTGAATTATGTGAGATGATGATTTGAGAAAGACCTGAAATATGGAATTAGAATCTATATGTAAAAAACTAAAGACAACATCCTTCAAAATAATTGAATCTGAAAGCATCAGAAAGTGCATTTCAGAACTTCCAAAAGGAAATGGATTCTTCAACTAAAATATCTTCCAGCTCATTCCCCTGTACCAAAAGTGGCTCCACAATGGTCAATGCAAATTAATGTAGCAGTGGTTTATGGGAAAGCGTCCCTCCATGTTATTTTATGTCCATTATAAACCATAGTCTCCATTCATGTAAGAGCTGCATGCCTGATGTAAAAAAAACAAGATGTGGATTTGAGATAGAGTAAAACAATGTAGGGAAAGAAGGGAAAAGCCCCGCACCCTGGGATTATTCCTTGAATCTTGAATGTACATCCTCAAGCACAAAGTGTGATATAGCATATTAATAGTCCTACCTGATCCGTTATGCTGCATTTTTCTTATTGACTGTTGTGTAGCAATGTGAGCATGATAATCTGTCGTGGGTGTCATAACAGATTTGTTAACAGTAGGAAAAAACATTTTGAAACAAATGAAATAAAGACGCTGGGAGCTAAATGATTCATAGAATTGGCTAATGAACCAGCGGTGTTTTTAGCAGCTTGGCTATTAATTTTCTTGTAGTTAAAATCTGCAAAGTGAAAGGACTGAACACAGAAGCAATGGAGCTCTGCCAACCCACATTGCAAAAGAGCCTCCTATGAAAGCCTCTCTATAATGGGACAGAAAGGGTTGTGAAGTTGATTGTACTGTTACTGAATAAAGCCCAAGCAAAATGTCTCATATGTCTACATTTGTAAATTCCTGTACGTGAAAATGTATTTTCTGTACGGGGAGGAAAAACAGAATCGTGTTGTTTCAGCTCCTTAGAGGCAGTCAACGTGCATTGGCCTGGTTTTCTCTGAAACTGTTCATCTGAGTGATTAGCAGTTGGGGCGGGGGGGGGGGGGGGGGGGGGGGGGGAGGAGTACTATGGGCCTTGCAGGCCGTTGTGAGTAAAGCATAGAAGGATCAATTGACATCCACCCCCTGCTTTTTACTTTGCAGGGGCACTGCAGCAGGAAAACAAAGTAATTAACAGTGACAAAAAGCCATCTTAATAAGGACATGGCATGGAGGCTTGTCAGGTTTGAGCTCATATGCCTTACAGACTCTTCTTCTCTCCTACCACGCTCTTCCCCTGATGAGCCAGTCAAATCAAGCCAACGCCAGAGGCAGCGCAGTGCCAGGTTCTCTGACCAGCGCCAACATAACACATTAGAAATGGGTGAAAGAGAGGCAAATGTCTCAGCCAATTAATGAGAGAACTGATGAGAAGTTGCTGCTAGGCACAGGCTACAACAAAGCACGGATATAAATTGTTGGACTCTATATTTATCGCAGTCAGCTTAGTATCTGAATGCCACCTTACTTGGTAGAGCACTGAACATCCTGCTGCTGAGACCCAGGGAGCCAATTACTTCGATGTTTTCATCATTTTGGCTGGTCACAAATAAAAATGGTGCTTTATCTAGGAATATCAGATCTGTTCCGACTGATTTTTGGGGGATTTGTTTGTCCTAGCTGCAAAAAAAACCAATAAAGTTATTCTGGTTTTGATGGCAGTTATGAGTGGTTTAATGTTTACAGAGGCTAGACATGGTCAAATAAACAAATACTCAAAGCAAAAGATTTGTACAGTCGCTGTCTGATTTAGCCGGCAAAGCCAAATGCAGTTTGCGAACTGTAAAGTCGGATTCTGCTAACACATTGAAGAAGAAAAAATGTACAATAAAATCAGCTTGACGATAATGCATTGTCGTGATTTTCCACAGCACACACCAGCAAAGTCGTGACCTTGTTATACGATATTTGCATCAAATAAAAAGGCGTGTTTTTGAAATTAAGAAAAAAAACAAGTGATTAAAATTGTAACAAAGTTTCCCAACAGCAATATTTGTTTAACAAAGGAATGAAATACACTTATGAAAGTTGTAACAATGCAAACAGAAGAATGATAAGAAGCAGTCAATAAAGCCCTAAAGGCATTATTATCATGTGTAAAGCTTGAAAGTTACATTTTCACCAGCTCTTTGGTTGACGCCTAAAGTAGCTATAGTGTCAGGCCCAGAGCAATTACACTCTCAAATGTTGCCCACTGAGCATCTCCACTGGAGAAATCTGACAAACATAAATAACATACCTGTAGGCTATCTTGGTGACCACTGAGATGGGGAAGATGGATTATTTTTCCACTTAATACTTTTCCAGTTGGAGACAGGACCTCCCTAACATCCACTTCTTTTTACTTATCTTTACTTCACTTCTAATGTAAATATAGTCGCTTATCCAGAGCACTTGGAGTAAGACAATGCCTCCATTCTCTTCCTCAGATTGTTTAGATGCAAAGTCTGCTGTCTTTCAGATGTGTGGAGGGTTAATGTAAGAGTGTCTGAGCATCTGACAGCTCATCCTTCAAAGGCTTTTGTCAGGTAGTGGTTCTGCAGTGGGATTGAACAATATACTCCCCAAAGGAGTAAGTCTTCCCTGAGCAGATCACTGTTCTCTGCTATAGTCTGTTTACCTGCAGGCTACATGTCCAACTGGAGGAGTCAATGGCAGATTGGAAACAAACGTGTCGCTTGCCAACAAGCGAATACTGAATGAAAACGTATCGATTATATTGATTTGACAACCTGGTGTATTACTGGGGGAAAAAAGTCAAATCCTTGTCAACTGTTTACTTAAAATTCCTTTCTGTGTTTTTGCTTTTCATTGAATTGTGGCTGGAACAAATCATTATGAAATGTAACTATAGTATGGTATTAAAGCTAATCCGTAATGGAGAGTATTTCTGTCATCGCTCTACAGATTCTGCACAACATATACTTATTGCATGCCATCATATATAGTTCATGATCATTACTCCTCTCCAGAGCTGTGTGATTGTTTACAGGGAGCCCATGACGGATGCCACAGACCCAAAAGTCTGATAACTACAGTGTTGCCTTACCCTTGCCCAAATCCTCATTAAGAATGTGCAAGCCGAGGAGAAGGTTCAGAAAACAAGCTGAATCCATTCTATTAATGGCTGTGGGCTCCTCTGCCACACCACCATTAATTATCTGGTCTTACAGAGGGATAGCATGAGAAAACAACAAGCTATGTGCCAGAATCTACTGCCTGGAGGTCTGACTTTTTAATTAGACAGGAATTGCTCATGAAGCTACAAAATAACCAAACTTCTAAAGTGATTTGTAACTATATTTAATTAAAATTGCTGTCAAAACATGTCCAGAATCAACTCATTTGGGGGAATAATACATCCATGTCAAGTGTTTTATGTTTTCATCTCTACACAAGATAAATCAACAAATGCTTTGAAATGTCCAAGAAGAAAGGGATTCCCCCTTGAAAACCTGTTTGAGCAGATTTGGAGCCTGGTGGTAGTGTCCTCTGTATAATAAGAGTGAACTTGAAATCTAGATCTAGTGAAAGGTGTGTGCGCTGAGGAGATTGTTGCAGACAACAAGAAAATGGGCAGATCACCCACAGATAAGCAAGTGTTCAAGACACTATAATCAGTGAGGCCTTGTGATATACTTAGACATATACTTGACATTTTCTAAACTTTATAGTGCTCACGCTGACATTTTAATTACCCAACTTTAGATTCGCCTTTGCAGCAAAAGCACTCAAACAGGGTGTATGTCCACAAGATAGCAGCTGGTGGACGAACCAAAAACAAAAGAGAACTTTACCAAGTTCAACATCTCTGTTTTTGAGGTGTTGGCATACTTTAACTTTGTTGCATTACATCCGATTGTTGAGAAATTTCAGTTAAAGCCATAAATGTCAACCTGATGTTAGATCATTTTGAGTGTATTTATATTGCCCAAAAACAGGGGTTGCAACTTCCAATGGTCAACGCAGTATTTACCACTCCGAAACCCTTAGTGGCACTGTACTAAATGCTGCACCTTAGTTAGAATGCTTTTTATCCATTTCTTTCAGTTAAAACTCGTTTTTATTCTGAATGTATTAAGCTAAGTAGTCTGGCAATGTTCTTTTCAAATTGTTTGTTCTCAATGTTTTGTAATCTTGTATGAACTGTCTGTGGATATGGATATGTGGGTGAAAAAATCTGTTACTCCTGCACAAATCAAACTAGACCCCTCTAATTACTGAAATACGTAGTGAGTAAATAACTCACATTCATGCTCCTCTGACAAGAAAAAGAAAATAATTCCTTTTATTACAACATTGTAAAAGTAGAAAAGTCTGCAGCCACGCTTAAAAGGACTTCAGGAAAAAATTCTACACAAGATAGTGTTCACCAGTGGAAATGAAAAGGTCTATTGCTGTCTTTAAGGTGCATTAGCATAGCAATAAAGCACAGTAGGCATTATTTCTATTCATATGGTGGTGTGTCATCACATTAAGGCTGTGAAAAGATCTTCAAAGTCATCTCATCTTTCCTCTGGGCGGCAAGGAAGGTAATACAGGTGCAACACAATGTATTGCATCAATCACTGTCAGGAATTCCATGAAATATTTGCTGCGCATTTAATAAGCAACAGTGAATATCCTTCATTATTGATGCCTGCCTACAATCAATGTAAGCTACGTGCTACTGCTAGAAGCCCTCTTCTACAGCCGAAGTGTGCAAATGACCTGGACACACAGCAAACATTTCTTATATCGGTAATGTAATAAATCACTGTGGCTCTGCTGGTCTTTAAACACCGTTGCTAGAGGCAGTCCTCCTCATTATGCTCTGGTTCAATAGTTTCCCCCCTTTGGAGATCTGATACTTTCTGGTTTCGTTATCAAAGTTCAGATACCGATCAAGTTTATACTTTAAATATTCTTTTTGCTACAAAAGTTAAAGTCGCTCATATTTCCTTAATATTGTTATGTCATCGGGAAAGAAGTTGATAAATGAACAGGGCAGGCAGGATTTTATATGTTTAGATATGGTGGTTCATAACATGTAGTTATTTTTAAAATGACCTTAGTTTTACCTCATAAATCCCATTTTCTATGTTCTGGAAATCCAAGGGGTTTTTCCCCAAGATTCTAACTATCAATCTATAGGACAAGCAAGGACAGCCAGGAGCTTTCTTGACATTGCTTTTAATTGGCCAGATTGCTATGTATGAGATAACAGTCAGTGAGCATACGGCATAGACTACCAAGTGTGCTACATCCTTCACGTTCTCTTTCCTTCCTCCGCACTACATTAAGAAGGCTAAAAGATGGAGAGACAGGACTTTAGGGGTACATAACATATAACTTCTCAAAACACAAATATTTATTCCTACTGTAGATGATTGATGTGAAGCTGTCACAATCTCAGCAGCATGCCATTCCAGTATGCACACAAGCATATGGCAAGCTGAAGGTCATCTGCAGGATGTATGCGCTATGTCTGTGTATTTGACTGTAAGACTAAGCTTATTGAATGTAAGTAGCTGCATGAATATTGATGTACCAAAGGGAGTAACAGATGTGAGGCTTCAATGTAAAGCTGCAATATTATGTTGACAGTGAATATGTGTGGGAATTGGCGGGCTGGGCTCCTTCAGGTCCCAGCGACAATTAAGCTTGAGCGTTCATATTCTGCACCTTTCTCTCCTTAGCTCACAGTAAAGGGCTCTTTGTTTCCACATGATCATCCCCCTCATTGTAAACATTTGAAAAGAAATTATGCTTAGATCCATTCATCTTAGGAAAACTAGCTTGGCAGAACCATTGTTTTTTCACTTTTATAGAGTAGAAATATCCCAGATGGGTGCTGCCCAGCATTGCAGTGGTCTGTTGTGTGCTTTAATTTAGGGGGGCCTGCTTTACTCACAACCACCTGCAGACATGATATAGAACTATGAGTTCAGATGGATATCTTAGCTGATCCTTGTATATGTGGGAGCCCTCAAGATAGCAGATGTCGTGCAGGGATAAAAGTAGAGTTTCACTAATGAGCACTTTGATGTGAAACTAAGGGACAGTGTTACATGATCAAGCTGAACTAAAACAATCTGCATCTTTAAATATTGTATTGACTGACCAAAAAGGGCAATAACAGAGTGTCAACATCATTAAATTATGTATGAAGTTTATATTAAATTTTTATCCAATTAAGTGTATGAATCCTCTAACCTGATGTTACCAATAACTGAATTACTGTTGGCAAGGATACATGAATACTCCTGTTTGGAAAAATGAATTTAATCCTTTGCTCAATGCTGTTATAAAACTGATAAAGAGAAATAAGTATGCCGTGATTAGTATGGAGGAGGAGAGGTTTTACTCCGCTTATGAAGGCAAAATGCTTTTCTTTGGAATGCAATTCAACTTGTGGTGGGAGTGTTGTTGTTGCTGCTTGCATCCGCATTTGCACAGTCTTCCCACTTTATCCAATCAGACGGTCCCGTGCACACGTACAGTGACATCACCTCCTCCATATCTGCCAGCGGCAATGGCAGATATCATTCTCGACCCTATCAGTAACAAAACTCCTCCAATCACAATCTGTTTTCGCTTTAATAAATCAGCCCGACAACACCCACATATTCCTGTGGCCTTCAGAAAGGGAATTTATCATTCAGCCGTTGACCAAATCTGGCACACCCCAAGCTGTGTTGGCAACCATCGAGGAGGTTACAGACATACCGTTGATTTATTGGCATGATATACTGGACATAGCAAAATAAAATATGTTCCACGGGGCATAAGCCATTTATCTTGCAACTGTCACAAACCAATCTTCACCGCAAGGACAGGCAGAAATTGAAAAGGGAAAAACATAGTAGAAAGTTGACCAAGTAAGCAAAGCAGTGCCCTCAAGGCCTCGCTGCATTCAAACATTGACTCTTTAGCTAAAACTGCTGTATACCTTTTCATTGAATCTAGTTTGAGACTCAAGACTCTTCAGATAATATTTTCTTGGAAAAAGGTTAAACTGATTCCCTAGTTGTCGGAGGAAACAAAGGACTGTGATCTAATACTTTATTTAGATGTGTGCAGATTTTATCAGGCCAAATGGAAGGCATTCTGGGTTTAGATGCTCATTCTACTGGGAGGCAAGCCACAGTGTGCTTCTCTGGAGCTCTTTTTCAGTCTGGAGTGTATAAGAACATCCTCAAGCCAAATTGTCTGGAGAAAAGGAACAGCTTTCCCCCGACATATGGAAACTCAGTGGGGTTTTGATAAAGCACACCAATGGTATTGCCCTCTGTAACTGCAGAAAATAATTAATCCTCGTTCATCCCAACCCTGAGGGCCCTTGTTTGGACTGTTGTCAGAAGCACAGGGAGACAAATGATTAGGGTGAAATTTTAAAAAGATGCAGCTGGATTGTTTGGCTACTTTCCACATTTTCTTCCTCTGTGAACCAACAGATGCAATTCCAGCATTTCTCTTGCAGCCAGAAGAGCCTGCTCGCTCTGCCATAAAAAAAGAACACAAGATGAAGATGGAGTGAGAAAAGGGTCATCTCATACCATGTCAGGCCATATGCTCTGACCTCTACATTCAGCTCAGATGGCCTCAGTTTTTATGAAGCAGAAAAACTCTACAGATCATGATTCCTCTTGATGTCTCTCATCCTCCTAGCTCAGTCATTTTCAGTGTTCAGAGTTTGTGGCGGTACGAGGTGGAGAGGGCCAAATAACGTATGAGATCCTGTGGCATATTTGCAATTTGATCCAATCAAATGAGCCAAATAATCCAGTTTTGAATGCACTTTGATTCAAAAGGATTTCAGAAATGACTTTGCCTGGTCTTTATTACAGACAATAAGTCAAAGGTTTAATTGCCTTTAAAATCATTTATCATTCCAGTCAATGATGCAGGGCTGAGTTCTTTGAGGCTGAGTGGTATCACCATGACTCATTGCTCAGCAGTGGTTTCTGCTCAGTAAAGCTCTACAGAAAGGTAAGAAATGAAAGCTGGTGCTCCCCTGGTGCTCTCTCCTGTGCCGGTTCCCGCTACAAACTGCCTCTGACAAACTGCCCATTCCTTGAAATATTACCCATAAAGCCCAATGTCACTATAAACCTGAAGCTGTCAGCTGATTTGTGAACCCAATAAGCTTCCTCTCATGTGTTCAGTGCCATGATGTCAGTCAGCCGCTGCAAACATCTGTCAACTAAGCTTAAGCAGAATCTGGGACAAAATACATTAAAACCATTTTAAAACATCAACTTTAAGGTTTGTCCCAATAATCTATCAGCATTAGCATGTTAGCATTACCATTGTGCTATGTTAGCATGCCTACATTTAGCCTTTATTCCCACAGTGCCCAAGTACAGTCTCAAAGAGATACTAGCATGGCTTCAGGAAATGTGTGTGGGCGTCCATCTACTTATCAATGGACTCTTGGTAAGTTATTCACACTAAATTGCAACACATGGGACCTACATAGGGAGGTTATTAAGCACCTTCAGGCTTTCCTGCATTCAACTGTGAGGTGACGAAATGTATGCAGTGGAGTTTGGCATGTGATAGTATGCTTAAATCAGTGGCAAAAAAAATGGTGAGATGAGCATTTGCTGACGGCACTGTGGGAGTGCATACTGAAGGTACACAACAGTTGGCATCAGTTGACATCTGGGAAAGAGACAGGCTGCTGACAGGGAGATTATCTCCGCCAGAGCCGGAGCACAGTGGAAGCTGTCCACTGCAGCTGTGATGCTCCTCAGGGAGCGAGGACTCCAAGGTCTGCTTAGAGAGACTCTCACGGATACAGTGAAAATTAAGGAGCAAATTATATTCCAGTTTACAGTGTCACAATGAAAGACATAGAGGGGGGATGGAAAGCACATCCATCGAAAAGGGACTAGTGAAATGATATGTAGGAATACAACGATGATGACTCAGATCCCATGGGTATCTGTCACCTGCAGGAAGCCACGGTCAGGCAGGTGTGAAGTAAAATGCTCAATGTGGTGAAATAAAAGGGGAAAAGGATCGAGTAGATGAGGATGGGGAGGTAGGACAAAATGAAGAAAACAGAATCCGACTGTGTGAGTAATTGTTCCTTAGCTTGATTCCAGTGTGCGGAAAGCGTTGAATACTATTTTACGCACCAAGTCATTCAGTTATAATTTCTCATATTAAATCCTGTACCGGTATAAGGACCATCGTGCTGAGTAGTTATCATGTTTGACTTATAAGTAGTAGAGTGCCAAATGACGTCAGGGCTTTAATGTTCACTTCTTTTCTCCAGCTGACTTCCTGCTGGGCACGTAAAGGTCTTGTCAAAAGGCCAAGTACACTGAAGTAGATATTGACAGTTATTCCACATACTGTAAAAGAGTAATTGTTTCTTCACCACACTGTTTTTATTTCCTCAGGCCCAGAAAGTAATCAGAAGGGGCATCTGAACTGTTTGAGACCTGCAGCTTAAAGAGGGATTCAGATTGGACGGACTCAGGTGGAGGTCTCCTCAGCTCACACACGAGGCCAAATCAATGAGGGATGCAGTGACACGCAGACAGCAACCCCCCCTGGGAAGGTGTTTGGATGCACAGCCACAGGCGGAGGAGGTTTGTGAATGTAGATGAGAATTCGCTTGGTGAGAAGGCTGCAAGGACTCACATAAGCTTGAGAGTTAAATAAATGAGCCCTGACCGAATCCATAGGAGTGGAAGTCTTTTCCCGGATTTTTGTTGCTTTCAACTTAATGTTATACTGTTCTTTGGTAGATGTTTTAAATGGTATCACAGACACAAAAAAAAACTATAGAACTACAGGTAAAGTTCTCTCAACTAAGAAACTCCAAAATGGGCTGCCAGAAAATGTTATACAAAAAACTATTAAAGATTTTATGTCGTCTTTGTACAGATGTCAGCAAGCAATATCCCTGTAATGATGGTGACGGTGAAGGTGGCAATAAGCAATTGTCCTTGAAAATATGTTGAAAATGGCAAAGTATATCTGAGATTTAAAAAAGAACTGCTACATCAGAAACAACATGCCGATACGAAGTTCGATTCAATGTTTAAAAACTCCGCTGATAAACACCACCTACTTCAGAATGCACTCTTTTTTTCAAATAGCATTTACAAGAGGAGTGAGCAGCACGGCAAATAAAAATGAACACACAAGCAAGCAATTGAAAAGCAACTCTTGATTATGTGATGATTTGCCAAGAGAGCAAGCAAATTGGACTGTGAAAGAAATAATTGAAATTGTATGAGTGAAAGCTGTATACTACTGACTAAAAAGGTGCCTTTTACTGGACAGATTTAGACAGAGCAATGCATTAACAACTCAATGAAAGCTTTGGCTTTTCTCTGGAAACGTTACACCAGTGATGCATCACTTCCTTGTAAGTGCTGACCACAATCCATTCCCCAAGCAGACTTAAAAAAGCAACCAAACTAATTTTGGTCAGTGAGATGTGCTGAACGCACAAACTTCCTCAAAGTTATCCAAACAGCAGCTCAGTGCGGTAACGACTCGGGTACAGGGCTTCTTTTAAACTCACACAGTGAATCCTTCATAGCCGCTCTATAAGACATATGAGAGAGAGATTCTTCTGTGTTTATGAAAGGGTCTGCACAGTGGGGGTCTTTCAGATTCAGAATGTTTACAGCAAACAGGGCAAGAATTCCAATATAGGATTCCCAGAAAAGCCCCCTTGGGTAAATGGAAATGTACAAGGCGCCTTGAGGTTTCTCCATATTATAGTAAATTTAAAATAAATCAATGAGTAATAGCTTTGATTCCACAAACAACACTTCCATGGTGACTTTACATCCAGGGGGATAATAAAAATTCAGTCTTATTCAGTGAAGCGTGAAGGGATGTTCTTCATCCAACGCCAGACTTTCCCCAAAGGACAAGAAAGCACCCAGAAGGCTCTAGCCACACTATTGATAACATTTTGGTTTTGAATGTCTGAATCCCCTCCTTTCGGCATTATGGTTTGTTTTTTAATGTTTAAGCTATTTTTGTGTCATGCTAACATTTTGTTCATATCCCTGTTCAAACTGCCTTCAACACCCCTAAAGACATCTTTGGTCTGATATGTCGGAACCAACCCATTGAACCAAAGCCTCAGGTTTCGTCTCTGCTGGGGAAATGTTCAACATATCAATGTCTTCAAGGAAAAGGCATGAACAACACTGTAATGGAATCCATCAAATAGGATGAAAGAGGAGAGAAATGTAATTTGGAACATTAAAATCTGTATAAAATATTTACCAGTTTGAGGTTAGATCATTGGAAAATGTATCGAAAAAGACAGTATTTTCTGATTAAAAGCTTCAATGAATACATAAAAAGAAGATTATGTCTAGGATTTGTACAATTCTGGATTAGTGGTGACAACAATGACATTTTTGGCAGTCAGAACGCATGCTGATAGGGCCCAAATGTTTAATAACACTGAAAAAAATATCAGCAATTACTAATGGTAAAAATCGAATACCGTAGCTTTTGTGTGGTTTTAACATTACATATTCTGAGGAGTTGTGATGGTATTATGCATCACTTTAGAAGAGGGATATTGGCAGCACTTGAGCGTCAATCACTTTAATTCACACCAACATCTGTTCCAGACAAGGTGCTGAGATAACAGGATGCCAACAAACTGTCCGCACTAAAGCTTCTGTTGTGTTGAAAAACTCTCTCAACAATACAGCATGACGAATAAATAATAATGAATACTTTTCAAATAGTGGCAGTATTTAGGGATGCACAATTTGGCAAAAATAAGTGATTGTGATTATTTTGAATGAAAACACATTTGAAATTGTATTCACAATATTGAATCGATTGATCATTAATGCATTATTATCCTCTTTTTCATTGAAAGAGATAATTTGAAAAAGATGATCTGAACCAAACAAAGTGTGTTTATGTGAACAGAATTATAACACTTCAAAATATATTATCTGAGTATTAAAGTCCAGTTTCTGTGTTCCTTTCTTGACCATTATGTTAAGTAAATGTGACTAATTTGCATTCGTAGTTTACCAGCCAGTGCCCAAATGGTCCAATGTCTACAGAAAACTCCCTCCCCTGTACAACAGCAGCAGCAGCAGCAGCGGACACAGGCACAATCTGTCGTAGTGTGCTTCATTCTTCCGGTAATCCATCATAGCTTGTGTTGTGTTATTTCCAATTGTTTATCCTGGCATTGCCAGAAAGAGAAAAATGCTAGAATCACAGCAAAATTTCAGCATCACTTTGTCCCTAGAAAGAGTCCACTGTGCAGTAAAAGCGATAGTCACAGTAATATTTCTTAGTCTTGCTGCTCTGCTGCGACCAAAACCGTTTTACCAGAACTTCCTCTATTTGAAAGGCGGAGAAATCAGGGGGAGGAATGGACCAAACCATTTCACTTTTTTTTTTTAACTAACAGCGTTAACAGGAGGCCTGATGTGTGGTTCCATCTATCAGTCCATCTCAGGCTCAGTCCATTCTTCATACACAGGGTATTATACCGACAGGCGAAGGTGATTCCTGTTATTGACGTAGTAGCACAGTGAGGGCTTGCTTCTCAAGTTGATTTGTGAGAACAGAAATGAAAAATCTGCAGAGGTGTAGTCACAGAGCCGCTTCCTGGTGAACAGTCCAGTACAGAGTCTTCCATCTTCTTATTTTTCTATTTTTCAACTTTGCCTTTAGCTTTTTTAATTATCTTTTTATCAAAAATCATCCATTTCTTTTACATTATTTTCCCTGTTTTGAATCAAAATCCTTAAATTCATAGAAATTATAGGGATGCACAGACACATTCATTTATTTGCAGATGGGTCAGACTGCTATCAGCGAATTGGCAAATAACATGGTGCTCAATGATGGCACTGGCCAATATTTATCTTATGTGTCAACATCAATTTTGCGCTAGCTAAATGTTTTAGCTAGTTAGTGGGACTCTGATAAAAGCAGCTGGCATACCAAAGCATTAAGAAAAATGTAGACTGAGGGGTAATATTACTCTGTCTTTGAGAAGGATCAGCAACACCAGTTTGTAAGAGATGTTTCTTTCTAGAAGTGCGCCCACACTTGAATAGCTAAGAAATAATCCCCTCTCGTTTTCTGCACTTTGTGCTCCTTGTTTATGAATGGACAGAGACGCTGTGAGAACATAATAGACTGAGCTGTAAGGCAGAGATGCCCACAGTATATCTTTAGTTGATAGGAGGCTATAGCTATAGGTAGTTGTACAGCAGGCTGAAGAGGTATTTGAAGCAGTAATTTAAAAAGTGAAAGAATTCTTGAACATTAGAAAGAAGGCTGAATTTAAGGTTATTTTATCATTAATTTTATTTTTAAGTTAAATCTTTTTACTAAAAAAAGAAAATACGGACTATAAATAACTACAAAAACTAAAAATAACAAAACGTAATATTCTAAATTACATTATCAGCCTATGATTTTGCAATCAGTGTGGTTATTGTTTGCATAAACAACATTTCTAGATGAGCAGTGCTTCCACGTATTGACTTACCACACAAGCTCTGCAACTAAAACTGTAGCAGCTTTACTAAAAGGGATCTGCTGAATTAAATAAGTTACCTCTTATGAATGATTGTTCAGCTTTAGGAGCCTCCGAAAAATCACAAAGCTGAACAATCACACTGTCCCAAATTGAGTTTCTGGCAAACACAGACATCTGAATTAGCGGAAACATCAGCCATTACCTAGTAAAGCAAGCCACAGGGAGACAGCATGAACAGGGAATCATTGCGACAATGTGAAGTTATTGCCAAAACTCTGGTATAGCTCCTGCACCTGCTACCTGAGTCCTTAGCTGCAATTTCAACGTTTCTTACATGGTACTTTATCTCTGAAGTGATTAGAAACAAACAGGTCCATCAATCAGGTGGTGGAACCCTATAGAGTGCCAGAGCTGATCTAAAAACACCTCGAGGCTGCCAAGTTTTCGCTGATTCTGCTGACACACACAATGTTCAACCACACAATCCTTCACAATGCTCTTCAAATGAACTGATTCTGGTACTAAAAATCCAATTTGTGTTCTGAATGTTTCACCTGGAAGACAAGGCCAGAGAACATGAACAATCTGACAGAACAATGGTATGCAAACACAGAAATCTAAGACAAATAAAGCTACTAAAGCATTCATTCACTGACAAATAAGCAAGGCCTGGTTGAACTGCCATTTTGTTTCACTTCATTTTTCAGGCTGATATTATGTTCATGTTAGGCATTTTTTGTTTGAAAAGAGGATGTTATTTTGTGTTTTGGCCTCAAAAAGTAGTGAGTGACTTCCTGCCGACGTCATAGTGAGCCTTTTTTTTAAGGCTTGTCTCCCAACCTGTATAGGTAATTTGGATGCTAAGTTAGCCAACCATAGCCAAGTTCCCATGAGACAAATTTAAAAAGGGGAGACAGAAGGGGATGACACAATAAATGGTCCCCAGTTTGTTAAACATCCCTACCGTTTCAATCCAAACCAACCGTGTTGCCATTTTGTAATTTTCACAGATGTAGCCTATATTTTATCTCAAGATGATGTCCCCATTTTAAATTATTCAAAGGAGAGATGTGGACAGTGATTCAGAGGTATGAAACTGCAAGAAAATCTTACATACCCATACAATAACTGTCAAAAACATCAAGCTAAGAGATGAGGGTTTGCCAATTCTCTTTCAAGCTTAGCAATTTCATCAGGTTTTCTATACAGTCTTTGAGATAATGGATTAAGAAGAGCTGCTAAATTCCTGATGATGAAATACACTTAGCAAAAAGCTTTTGACTGTCACAAAAGGGGCTCATTTATTTGTACTTTCTAAGGCTGCAGTTCATGGGTTTGCTTTGCTGAACTGCATTATGTCTTACGTTTTTTTTTTGTTGCAGTGGATGTAAAAGAAGAGGATAAAATACTTAATACACCTTTCAGTATGAAGCAGTACGGTGCAGTACCTTTAGAGTTCAATTACCAGCACAACGAATGCCCCTTTTCCACCAAACCGGATCCGGTTCGAGATCCGATCTTTTGTTTTTCTGGCGCTTTTCTGGTTCTAGCCTGTAGCACACCTTGTGTTTCCACTGCTCAGAGGCCGAGTGGAGCTCAAGTGGAGCTGCGTCATTGCGTCATTGTTTGCGTCATGACGTAACAGTTTACGTGCTCTCTTATGACTGATCCCATAGACTGTATATATATACAGTCTATGACTGATCCATATTCACTACTGTCTTACTGTCACACAAGCAGCTGATGCATACCCCCTTCCCCATAAGTGAATGTGTTTCAGTCTGAATTTACACTGTGTGGCATCACAACGCTGTTATGAAAGTGTCTCTGGCATTAGACAGGTGATGTTAGCATAGCAAGCGAGGCTACTCGACTACTTTGCTATCCTATTGTTGCATAAGCCGTTTTCTACGGGCATATTTTACCGGCGTAGTTTTCGTTATGATTTTGCTTCTGATGGCAACTTGTGGAGCCCACGTATTGATTCCATCCGATAGCTGCAATAATACAAAACAACAGGAAAACGTCTGCCTCTTCTTCCTAATGATCAATAACAGAAAACGGATGGTGATTAAAGTAAGGTAGAAATAAACAGCATCACATTGAGCCTGTTTAGTGGTGCCTGACTTTATAAAGTGTGTTTGTTTGTGTGTGGTCGCGTTCTAGTCACTTTGCTCAGCACGACTGCTTGTTACAACTTGTACTCGCCATTAACTGTTACTGCTCAGGTTAATCTCACCCCTCCGAAGTAAGCGTGACGTATTGGTTCGTATTGGATCTTGGATCTTGCCGGGCAGCCGAGCGGGGCCAGAAAGATCCGTTTTTTTGGCGCTTAAAGCCGGCGCCGCTGCGGTGGAAACACGAAAAACCAGATCTTCATCGGCTCCGGCTCCGGCTCCGGCTCCGGCTCCGGCTCCGGCTCCGGCTCCGGCTCCGGCTCCGGCTCCGGCTCCGGCTCCGGCTCCGGCTCCGGCTCCGGCTCCGGCTCCGGCTCCGGCTCCGGCTCCGGCTCCGGCTCCGGCTCCGGCTCCGGCTCCGGCTCCGGCTCCGGCTCCGGCTCCGGCTCCGGCTCCGGCTCCGGCTCCGGCTCCGGCTCCGGCTCCGGCTCCGGCTCCGGCTCCGGCTCCGGCTCCGGCTCCGGCTCCGGCTCCGGCTCCGGCTCCGGCTCCGGCTCCGGCTCCGGCTCCGGCTCCGGCTCCGGGCTGGTGAAAACGCGGCATAAATGAACTGTGTTTGACCAAGGTAGCGTTTATTTGGATTTGGTTGCTTTTTTACTTGCGTCACAATGTAATATAGAGGGGGTAGTAAATAATTGGTCACCTTATGAAATGTGGAAGTACAGGGCAGTTTAAAAGATGATTAAGATCCACAGAGGATGAATTTACCCCATGTAGCATTTTCTCCTATTATCTAGGATATAATGAACTGGGACAGCAAGGACTCTGAGCTATTCATCTGAATATATCACTTTCTATTATGGCTTGTCTTATTTACATTTACTTATTCAGTAAAGAAGAATAACTTTAGTCTTAATAGAGCATTCCAAGTTTGTTCAGATTAAACTATTCTACCATGCATTGATACATTGATGCATTGATCCATGCATTGATGGTCCAAAGGACTGTCAAATGACACTTCACAACAGCAATTGCTGCCGCATAATTTATTACCTCTATTTCCTTTAGTGTCTCCATATTTGCATCTAATTTCCACCGGGAGAGTGTGACAATTGGTACACTAAAAAAGCATTATTCATCTTCATCCTTAAAAAGGCTTTAGATGACAGGCAAAAAAAGCTTTCATCTGCTTCACTAGTTAGGTGTGAAGTGAAATGTTCTATTCAATCATTATAATTAGCTAACTATTGACACTTTCTGATAGAGCAGCTATCTTTCTTTCATATGGCTAAAGTGACCAAACCCAGCATGTCGCCCCGAAATCTTGCTCAGAGCTAACCTCTGCAATCAGCAGACGTCTGTGCCTTCTTGCTTCCCTTCTGTGGTGATTTCTTTTTCCAAAGTTGATTACAGCCCCTCAAAGCATTCTGCTAGCCTGTTATTACTAGACTGCAAAAATGCATGTGTTAAACACTAGGACTAAGGAATGGTTGCCAACTTACCATCAATAATTGAGCATTTTAGGTTGTTTCTAATTGAATTAGCACCATGATCTATAGCACCCTACCACAATGGGAAACTGTATGATGTACAGCACTTGTCCAAAGTGTTGTACCTACATGAGACCACTACATGGGATCAAAGCCTCTCACATCACCCACTGTCAGCCAGGAAAGAGCAGCCAATCAACAAAGTAGCCAGCTCTGTGAACAAACAAAAGCAGCGCTCAATAACACAGCTGTCCACTGCAGTGGTTGTAAATGTGGAAAAGCACCAAACGCTGACGTTAAAGAGTCTCTTCACTGAAACAAGGACATTTCTAACACCGCTCTACAAGTGGGGAAAAAAAAAAAAATCCAAATAATTGCTTTGTGCGTGTAACAACAGTACATAAGGCGTGCATGAGGTGCTCAAATACAAGAGGGGCTGTGTGAGAATTACAAACTCGTTTAGTACCAAACAAGCCATGAACCTGCCTTACTGCCTAAAACACAACCCATTTTTTCACTGGTTTTCCAGAGGGCACATTTAAATGAGGACACAGGAATAAGGTGTCTATCCTCCTCAAATTTAGACATAGCAAGATAAGAAAAGTTGTTTAGGGATTCACTTAAGCTCCTTGTCAGGTTGCATGCTCAAAAGAGATGTTCTTTTCATTCAGATGCAAAAAGGGTTCAAACTGCATTTATCAAGGCGGCCTTCACATGTATAAAATACATTATGAAAATATAACCCCGAGACCCAAATTTGATGAGGCTCTGCTTTCATCATAATTCTAAAATATTCCTCAGATCTTACTTTAAAAGTTTCCAACTACCTTGAAGGGGAACCCCACTAAGAGTAGAAAGTTACGAGGTACAAACCCAGTTATAGAAAGTTAAAGTGAGTTACTTTGTACCACACTTAAAGTAATAGAAACAGAAAAGCATTAGGCTTATGCCGACAGAACACAACTCATCGTGTGTGGGGTAAATTGTGACGTCTAAATAAAAACTGTCTTTTTCTTATACTACTTCACCACCTAGAAATGGACAGAGTAGTGAGAAAAGAAAGACTATCTGCAAATATTTTTTTCATTTTAAGTAATTGTCCACACAATGAACAGCATGCTGTCTGATTACAGTCCTTTTGAAAGGTCCTCTCAGATTGTTTAAAACGGGCCTTATTATGCTTTTTGGTGTTGTCCATCGCCTGTAATGTCGTATATATTTATATTTTTTGCATGCAAGGGATCTGAGAAAGTTTCCTACATAGGGAATACTTCCGTAACATAATGACATCACTACAGTAACAGTTGTGCTTCTATTGGCTAGCATTTCAACATATTTCAAGTGATTGGCTAAGGGGTAGAACAAACACAACAGAGCCAGGCAGCAAACCAATCAAGTGTTTCAGACAGAGGGTGATAATTAATCCCGTTTAAGCATTTATTTTACCTTAGTTTAAGTAGGAAAATGTAAAGCAGCCCTACAAAGTCAAAGCTAAAAAACTATTGCTCAAAAGGTGTGCTGCAACAGTCACACAGAGACAGAGACAAGGCTTGGTTTATCTGTCCTAAAGAAACTCAGTGAAGACAATAACAAAATGTCCTACAGTTAGAAAGAGCACAATTTAAAAGCGTCACTTATTCAGTTTCTGCCTTGGGCTCTTGCCAACAACACTGGCAAAACTCCTCAAATTCTGAACCACAGGAAGACAAAGAGAAACTCAAAGCTGAAGAAACCCAGCTGAGAAGTTGGACAGGCAGAAGACTCAATGTCTTCCTGAACCTTCAAGGTGCTGCTGAATGATCCATGACCAGTTTACTAGAGCTGAGCATCTCTGCCTTTCAGCAGGATACCCTCCTGAATTCTCCCTTCCCAAACAGAGATAATGCCAGGGGTTCTCCTAGAAGGGAAGCTTCCTTTATCTCTTGACTCACATTTTCACATTTCATTATGCTGCTTTTTTCCCCATAGCAATATTTTTTTGTAATTTTTTACCAGGCACACACTTACTGCTCAATTGTTAGCTAAACTGAGCTTAGGTTTTCTCATTTAAAAGGGAGATTTTTCTAAAGCTGACAAATCTGTCCACACTCTCTCTATAGTAGCTCACTCTGCATTCAGCTGTGCTCAAATTTAGATATACTAGCTAGAAAAACAAAGCAGTTAAAAGTAGTTTCTGTCTCTCTCGTTCTCTCTCTGTTCCTGAAAACGCTCTCCGACAGCTCCTCCCTTGCCGAAGCAATCCAACAATGTCCTGGTCATTGATCAGAGAGAGGGTCGGTGCAGGGTGGAGGAAAATACCTGTCACAGGGGATGATAGACCTTAACTCAACCATGGTCGCTCCTGAGGCCACTCAGCCTCGACTTACAGTGATGGATGCAAAGATGTCGCCCGTCACATTCTTGAGAGCAGGCAAGACTTTGTTCCATCACCCCAGGAGTCAGGAAACATTAACATAAAACATCAGATTTAGAAATCTCTCAAACTAATTAATTCTGACCTAGAAATGACTTAAAACACAACATAGCTTTGATATATTTAGCATTTATTTAAATTCTACATAAAAATGATTGATCGATTAATCTTAATCTGATTATTTTAATTATTCCGACAACAATTTTATATTTGCTGCATTCAGAAAGTAACGATTACATCTTGATTTGAGTCGATACAGGGCCTGCGACTGATATCACACCATATCTTACTGTATGTCACTTTAAAACATTAAGTTGCATTGCATGTATATCAACTCTCAAAATGTTTTTAAATACATATTGAATATAGATTGTCTAAAAACAATCTTTTCTTTTAATCTTAGTGGAATTCCAGTTGTTCACTATCAAGTGCAACATTTGTCATAATTAAGCACTGTTAGAATGTTTTGCACGGGCATGCAATTAAACAGGAACAGTTACAAAAAAGTGCTGTATCAATGTCTTTACTTTGCATCAATGTGATTGGACCGTTGATCAGTAAATCATATAACGTATATATTTGGAATCCTAGCCAGTCTACAGGAAACTTAAACGCAACATTTTTGAAATGTGCCTATATACTGTAAATCACTTCTACTCAGGCTTGCTTGTTTCTATTGTCTTCTGATATTGGCGGTGGCGGCGGTGGCTGTGGCGCAGTGGGATAATGAGCTGATGATTTCGGATCAGGAGAGAGCTGGTTCCAGTCCCACTGCAGTTAGCATGTCGTTCAGTCCCTGGGCAAGACACTTCAACCGAAATTTCTCCTGTGGGGATGGTCAAAGCAGCACAAGTAGTGATATCCTGCCTTTCAGTGAGATAAGATAAGATGGAACTTTATTCATCCCCGTTGGGAAATTCATCCATTTCTTATAATGCAACTGGTGTCATATTTTTTGCTTTGCACTCCCTGCCTGGTAAACAACAGCGTCTTTCACACTCCACTCCTCTGGTGTCTAAAACAGGCGTTCTGATAACTTGTCTCAGCCCAATGTGAGGTATCCATGATGACAAATTCATGAATACAGTACCAAGTCCACAAACATAAAGCTCACAACATCAGTCTGATTGACTGTACTGCGCAGCTGTGTTAAAGATCTGCTTCCCACAAAAACGTTTGTTCGCATATTTGCAACACTTGGCCAGCCAGTTACCGGGGAAATAATCATCAAATTATGAATGCTTATCCATTATTAGACAGACTGTAAGAGACCTGGGGTAAGTTCAAATTAGACCACAGCTAACTAAACTGGAGGCAGCTAAAACAACAAACATGTGTTTGAATAAAACGGAGCACTGTCAGCCTGTTGGGTGGTTTATAGATTGTCTCATCCCCCAAATTGCTTAGAGACTGCTGTAAACGGTTTTATTTTACGACAGTTTAAGGATCACAAAGAAATTAGGAAATAAACACAGGGAAAATACAAAGTCAGCAGTACTCCACCTGAACACCTCGATGACTTTAATCCAGCAGGCACAGGAAAGACTGAGTTCAGTAGTTTCTAAAGTTTGCTTTGGAGGCTAAACAGAGTTCCTCTTCAGGAAGAAACAGCTAGTCAGTTTAGTACTGTGTGAGAATATAGGCTACTGAAAGATCTCTTATGTGTTTTTCTGAAATGAAAGTCCCTAAAAAACCTCAGCCGTATCAGATTTGCGGCTTGAGAGTCTTATACAGTTAACTTTATTTATCCCTATCCAAACCAAATCAAATCATTTTTCAACAGTAAATTCACACTTCCCCCATGTTGTTCCCTCGCTCACAGGATGTGAAAAGGGATAAACCATATTATAAAGTCAAATGAGCTGTATGAATCTCATTAGGAACAGAAGTGAAGTAATCCTGTAATAAAGTTTTGAGGCCTAGGAACTTATCTTTTGAGCAAGTTTGAAAATACCCTTCAACAGAGGGTATACAATATATATTTGAATAGCAAATTAACTTAGTGCAAGGTCAATGTTCACTCACAATTATTAAGACAAACAAAAGGTGGAAGAAGAACTTTGTATTTCGGTAAAGGTAGAAATACCAGTGTAGGAAAACTTGTAACTTGTAAAGGTTACAAGTAAAAAGGAAAAGGACTTTAACTTGTAACAGAGTACTTCTTCACTTTGGTACTTCAAACACCTCTGACTACAACAGAGCTACTGTTGATCCAAAAACAATAAATTAGTGAATAGTTTGTTTTTGCCATTTTAACAAAAAATTAGCCAAAAGAAACTGCTGGATTCCCCAGAAGCACTATGGCATCAGTAGGAGGACAAAATACCAAAAGTCTTCATAAAGTCAGTATTTGGCCGACACTGACACACTCTGATTTGATTTCTTCTGTGTGTGTGTACCGTGTGATGCTCTGAGGTTAGTTAGACCAGCCCACTTACCGGTGTACTGCAGGAGAAACATTATCCTCTGCTGCAGATTTGTAAGACTTAAACAGCCCGGATGAAGATAAAGTCTCTCAGGTTGATATTAATCCGTGAAGTCGGGACGTTTCTCGCTCGTTACGCTGCGGTAGAAAAGACGGTGATCTTGTACGGTACCGTTTGTTGCCAACGAGATAACCAATGGTGAGCAGTCATCACCTGCCTCACAGTCAACGCACGCTGCACTGTCAAGCTAGCGAAACCATGTCAAACAACTTCCGGTTGTTACTTTCAAAATAAGTCTTACTTGATATTCAGGTACTCTTTTGTACGGATTAACGATATAGATTTTTAAGCTTGAAATGGCAGATGTTGTCGGTTAAAACCTTCAAAAAGCGTTTTTCTTTCACGAAGTGCTTACGTACACCAGACCTTCTTGATAATTTACGTTTGTAAATCACTAAAGAGAATATGTCCTTTTATTTTGAAGGCAGGAGCACATGTAGTAGATACATGTGTGCATGGGTGTAATGTACCATGGAGTGATGTGACATTGCAGAGTGCAGTTCTTCACAGATGATTTTATGAATACAATGACCAAACTTGAAACAAAATTTGACAATCATGCATAAAGGCCACATTTTTAAATGTTCTTCACCAGTGGGATAGCCTATGCCATGGTTGTTCTCACTGCTCAATTCACATTCATTACATTTATTGAGATTCAGTGGAGAGAGTATTTTGCAGTATAATCTTAAAGGGGGTTGCATTAATAAATGTCCATCTACTTAGCTTTCAAAGAAAAAGTCAATAAAAGCCCCTGAAAAAGCTAGTTGGAGGTATTTGAGTTGAGCTTTCTTAAGAAGAGAGCTTATGTAATGCCCTCAAAGAATACTATTTAAATAAAATACAATCTCAGTCACTATTTTCATCTGATTGCAATTTTATTTATCATTATCAAGGCGTCTGAAGATATTATGGAATATGCCACAGCAGTGAACATCTGGGTTGTTGTGTCCTCATTAGGACTCTTATGATGAAGATTGGATAAGATGCATCTATTTTTGTGACTACTACAGTGTATTCATGCAGAATGGAAGCCATGAAAATGTAATTTGTATTAGGTCAATACGTGTTCATTCTGCCATGTTTTCTTGTTTTTTCTACTTGGTATTTTGGTCACAGACGTTAAAGTTTACCTTTTCCTAATTTAAGGAGAAATGCATACAGCAACAGAGCAAAGCAAGAGCCAAATACAACACTTTCACTTCACACGATGAACATGTGCAGTGGGAAGGTGGTTACATCCTCCATCGCCAGATTCTGGCTGGTGTAGGTGCTCCTGCTGCACCCAAACTGTCCCTGCAGTGCTTCACCACCAATGCCTTGCTGGCTCTTCGCCTTATATCAGTGAGCCATTTTCTACACTGAGAAATAGTTCTCCCAGCACCTGGGCAAAACATATTGACATAATGTGTTATCTTCTTCCAATTTAGTTTAACATCATCTGCTGTCAGTGACCCAATTCATGTTCCATATATGTGCTTGTGGCTATTCTGCACCATCCTTTTAGTCATTGGAGAAGCCTTTGTGGGTTCTTCTATCAACATAACAGCAGCAGGAATGGACCCACAATTTACTCTGACAGGTATTCTCCTATTAAAGATGTGATTGTTATATTTCTGAAAGCAGCGAAGTGGCTGCGCTGTTTGATATGTGCCGTGTTAAATTACAGACCATTTACAGACACTGCAGCGTTGTTGAAATAATTTGAAAACCTTTCAAAGTGAAAAGTTAGATAAAAGCTTGGGCAACAGATGACCCACAGTTTTATTCTTTGCCCTGTCTGAAATGGGGTTTTGTACCGAAGTGATGTTCTGCATTTACTAGCTGACACCTATGTCTTCTTGAAAAATGATTTTTGAATTACTGTCCCTTCACCCTGGAACCATAAAAAAGGTCAGCGATAAACACAACTTCAGACATAATCTAAATTGGACAAGAATTAGGCGCAGAGTACATCCATCATGTGCAGCAAAGTGTTTTCAGCATCGTTTTTTTGAACAACTTTGACGCAATTGAAGAAATAAATGAGGCATACCCTTTTCACTGAGCACTGATGTTTATTTCTCAATCTGCAAGGCCATTTTCTTCATATGGAAAAAACACATTTAGAGCCAGCCTGATTACATGTCACAGCAACACTGCATATAGCATACATTAAAGTAATGTATGAATACATTAAAATTCAGAGTGCATTTAGGTAGTTTATTATGGAAACAGAAAGTCATTTATCACCTGCCTTGGACAGGGTGTGTTCAAATAGAATTTGCCTTTTTATGTGCCATACACAGAGCATAAAGAGCAAAATAAATTATTCTCGCTATGAGAAATGGCATGAAGCAGAACAGTATTCGTTTTTTGAGTTTAAAAATATTATTTTAATACCTTTATTGCTTATTTAGTCATGCATTTTAATGTTTGGAGAGTTATTGAAGATGTAAGACCACGCTGCTATGCTCTTTAAAGAGCCGAATGTAAAAGAAATCAGAAAGTAATACAAAAAGAAAATGGCAGCTGTGAGTGTTTTACATTACAGTTTTGAATTTATCACTACTAATGCCTGCATGTTGTATACTTTGATTGTTGACTGAGAGGGAGCTACTTTAAGTATTTTATAGGCAGTTGAGTAGTTCAATGTAAAATAATCTCAGTTGTATTGTCGGATAAATGAAGCAGATTTACCGTACTCGGGTAAAAATACATTTTTTTAATATTCTTTCCACCACTGCCAGGATGACTGTTTACATTAGACTTTGTGAAATATGCAAATAAAGCCCCAATATGCTCTATGCTGTGATGTAAGTAAGAGCTCAATTAATTCACAGCGTGTGGTTTGAGTGTTGAATGAGCCAAATTTAAACAGTGGTATTGATCATTTGACGCTGATGTCACTCAGCAGGGCTAGGTGGGATTTAGCTGGCTTGACTCATAGTTGAATGCAAACACAAGGCAGATCAGAGCATGTCCTTTTTTGTGTGGTGTTGTGAACATCATCTATTTTTATACTCAACAAGAAGAACAAGAGATTTGAAACACCCCACTGGGTGAGCAAGATGTGCTTCATGCATTAGCTGCTTTGGCTTTTAGTGGTCGCGTATGTCATGTACAGCCAAACGGGGCCTTCTTTCTCTGCTCATGTTTCCTCTGAAGAAAGGCAGTCATAAATAATCTTAATGGTTTCCAGACTGAATTCAATTTCCTCTGTCACCCAATAGAAATGAATAAAAGCCAGTATGTGTTCTTTTATTCTATTTGCATGTCCCACTGGGACGATGTTTGTATTTCTACAATCTCAGACTATGGTAGGCTCTCTACATGGTTTGCTTACTCAGAAAATTCATTTAATCAAATGCTGATTTGACATACTGTAATGCCTAACAGATGCAGAAGACCTTTGGTGGTAGTTATAGATAGCACTGTGCATAAACAACACTACAGTCCTCCATGGTAAAGTGAATTGGGTTGCTTCAAAGTGATGCTATAAAGCAGAGTAATTCCTCACAGATGATTTCCACTTAAATGAGGAAAAATCTTTACCATCAAAGAAGACGTCACGGTAACCATTTCTTCAGTCAAATAGGAATTAGTTTGAGTTAATTCGAATCCAGAGGCACTATTTATGGATCAGCTGGCCATTCGTGAAATAGCCATCTATATGTTTAATTAAGTAAGGGTTCATTGATTATAGTAGCTACCTTTTTTAATCAAGGTAGCTACAATAATACGTAAAAGCAACCCACAGATATTAACCCAAAAAGGTGTTATATCTATTTATCAAACACTCGTGTTTTCTCCCCATTGTCACATCCATTTTATCATAAAAACCTAACCTGATTTTAAAAATGGAAATATATTATAAAATAGCTTAAGATCTTGGACTGTTTGATATTCATATCAAATGAAGCCACTCATTGTTCTTACGCACACAGCAATCTTTAAATCAGTTTGGTTCCACTGCCTCCACAGGGTCTTCACATCCTCTTCAAATCCTTTTCTGAGCTGAGAACACAGTCAGGGTTTGTCTTCTGTTGTACGTTGTATGTTTCTGTATTTAGCAGGAACTGTGTGATGCCCCATATAGCGCCTCGCAAAGTAAATAGTGGAGCGTAATATATGCTCTTTACAATGACATGAAAGGTTTCAAGGATCTACCCCATTGAATGTAAGTATTTTATCAAGAACAGCTCATTTTATGACAGTTCTGTTTGATTTTCTTTCCTATTTATCTCCCACCCTGTCTGTTCAATCTTTTCCCTCTGCCCTTCATGCCTTATCATCATTAATTCTCATTATTTCCCGTCATCTGTTCCCTGACTCCCCTCAATACCTTTCTGTTCGTTAGTGATTAGCCAGTGATCATTTGGATGGGGAAGGTTGCGGTGATCCTCGAGCCTGTCAGAGCCACACCTCATAAGCTGAACACCACAATGTCCCAGATAAGGTGTTGGCATTTTCCAGTTTGTGTGATGCAATATACTGGGAATGAATGAAGCGATAACAAGAAAAGAAAGTGTGTCTGAGGTGTTTTTTATGTTCCAGCAGCCTTGTGTTGAGGTCACCTATATTCTCAGAGGAGAAGAAAAGAGATTGGCGTTTTGTCAGTGGTAGCATTCAGCAAATTGGATTAAATTTACACAGAGGCCAGCCGCTCCCTAGAGCCTTTCCCTACAGCATGAATATTGATGCAGAAGGTTTCATGCAGGGCACATAATAACAGCCTTAACCTCTCTCTATCGCTGAAACCCTGTCAGCAACCTCACACCATCACTTAGTCCAGAGGTCACTAGAATTTAAAACATCATCAATATAGCGACAAGGGCAGGTTAAATTAATTGTTTTCATCACAAAGCGGTCCAAATTCCCATTAACACACCACTTGCATCCTGTCTAACAACAGAACAGGTCCATGACAGTCAGTGGGTTCTCTGATGCATTTTGTCAGCTGTGTTGTGCAGCTAGCTGGTCACGATATCTGGCACCAAATGTGCCCTCTCTGCAGATGAGCACAGACAACTTTAGCGCAAGGCTGACAGTTCCATTGTTTACCATGTTAAGGGTTAGACAGGGAAGAAACAGAATGCCATGTTAGCAAAAAAAAAACTGGATATTGACATTGTACTCTTCAAGTTAATTAACACTAAAAGTCAGAGAACGATACATGAAAGAATGAAGATCATACAGGTTTTAAATAATTTAATGAATGAAAAAACAAGGTTACAAGTTATTTCCTGAGCTTCCATTGTTGACATCCATAAACTCTGAAGACTGAGGGTACCTGCAATGAAAAGCATTGGTATTTTACATGTAGAGATACTGTTCAAATGTTGTTTCAAAGAAAATGTAATGCCCAAAATGATCATTTGTATCAATAACTCTCCTCTAGTAACGTTGAATTCCCAAATAAATGTTATTTTTCTCATAGGCCTCCAAGGTGAACCAAAACTGCAAAAGCAAAGAAAAGTGTCTTTGAATTGAAGTACACTGTGGCGGCGTTGAACAACAAGCGAAACTATATCATACCATCCATTTACAAACTGTAGCACATCTCCAGCAGGACAATCCAAACGTCATTTATCCAGTCGTATACTCACCACTCCCTGCACACCTGTCTTTAACTCGATAATAACGATGAAAATAATAATCACACATTTGTATTTTAATAGTTTATTCCATGTCACTCGAGGTCACCTTCGAAACATTAAATCAAGCAGACCAATTAAAATAAAGAACCATACAGTAGGTAATAATACCACACTACAAAGGAAATTGAGCATCAGACGAAAATGAAATCAACAATTACATAATAAGGAACGGAGGAGAGTTCACATCAGTAAAATAAGGTGCAGTTTTTCTAAAACTGCTAATTTTAAAATAGAATTCTAAAGCAGTTTTGAAATGTTATAATCCACTTCCAGTTTGCAAATTGGAAATATGTTTTCTAGGACTCTAATTGGGTACATTACATTGTCTTCCCGATAGAAATGCTGGCCAAGAATACGAAAATAAGACCAAAGTTTTAAAAACCCTGGATTTATTCTCAAAATGTTCACAAATTACCATCCCGAACATAAGCTTATTTAAACCCATATCATCTCTTTGCTTGTTGCTCGGCATGCTCATTATGTGGTAATTATGCATCAGACACACTCCAGGTTCATTACCATCACTTTCCTCCACATGCAACATTCAAGTGCCAGTCACAACTGATACAGGAAACCACCGAAGCATCCTAATCCGACCAATCCTGCAACCCCGTGCCCTGCCCTCTACCTCTCTCTCTCGCCAATTAAGAGGGTGTGGTTAGCAGCCGTGAACTTGACACTTCCTGTCTCTCAGCTTTAATTAAGTCTGAGTCCCTGAAGGCCACAGAGAGGACAGCGTCCAATTAGTCGACAGAGACATAGGGTTGTGGATGACGTCACGCACACATGCCAGAATCCATCAGAGAGAGCCAAAGAGTCTCTTCAGCTGTTTGGTGGTGGATGAAAAAGATCATTTAAAGAAGGGTTAGGATAATAAGGAGAGGGGTGAAGGGTGGGAAGGATCAGAGCTGATGACAGATAGAAGGCTAAATGTATCTCAAATAAATCATCATCATCAGTATGTGCTGTAATCACTCTCTAGGAACTTCTCATTTGCTTCTCTCTAAATCTAGCCCCGTTTTTTATCACTGCTTCATGTTTGATCTTTATTGCCATTCCCCCGTCACTAACTAAATCTCATACCCTATATCCCTCTCTGCCTTTTTTGTCTCTCAACATCCTTTCCTCCCCTGTCCTCCACACTCTCTCTCAATCCCCCTTAATCTCTGCCGTGCCCACGCATGTCAGCATGTTATTGTTCTGAAGCGATTCACATGTTATTCACCCTAAAATACATTTTACCACTCTTTTCTACCCTGTTGTTTTTCCCTCACTTCTTTGGGGCTGCAGTTGTGGAGCAATAAAATAAAGATATCCCCAGCTTGTGCTCTTTAAGTTTTTGACCTCTGGACTGCTGGCCTTCAAACAAATGAGCAGATTGCATGTTCTTCCATAGTTGTCTTAACCAAAATGAAAAGGCCCTTCACTTTTATGTGTCACAGAGAGGTGCGGTTCTGGTACATTTTGATGAACCCACATCAGTGGTTTGGAAAACGGCAGCAGGTCCTGATGCCTGCATGGAAAAACTGATTAAAGCAGTGCAGAGGAAAGGGATGGAGAGATGGGGCTCTGGGGTTAACACAGAGGAGAAGCAGCTCTTCTCAGATCTAAGGAAAGACCTCCTCACAAGGGATAATGACATCGTTATCAGGAGTGAAGCAGAAATGTTGCCAGCAAAATCCTCTTTGTGCTGTAAAATCGGAACAATCCACCTGTCTTTGGAGAAGCTGCCTCCACTGAGGTGGAACTTAACCTCCTAACAGATGAACACAAGCACAGACACACACATCTACACAAACACATTCAGTATTTTTGAGTCTATTTATCTACAAAATACATGAACCCTGGAACTCCCATTTATCTACACTTTGACCAGTTCAAGGACACAGAGACAAGTGGTTAATAGGGGTCACTGTTTTGTCTTAGGAGTGGACTTAAGAAAAACAAAGGATTTTTCTTGTGTTTTATCTGCTACACCGCCAAGTTCAACGTTCTTGCTGAGTGCAGCGGAAGCTAATGTGAGCCAGAGACAGCGTCAAGGCCTGTGACTTAATAATTAGCACCCAAGCCGGGAATGCCCTATAATCATAACAGTAAGCAAGCAATGTGAGATTCATTTTTGGCACTCTTATTCCTGTTTGTTTACCTCCCCTTGATCTCTTTTGTTGCTTTGTAAAGCACATCAATCTTGAATGTGTAAAAATAATTAACTTTTTGCTTCTGCTGACCAACAGACCTGTCCAATTTATCCTCATCGTCTTTGTTTTCTCTGCCTTTCTTCTCACAGCCTCAGCATCCTGCCCATCGCATTTGTTGCATAGCAGAAATCCAGGTAGAAAGCTAATGGTTTAGGACCATTGATCAATAACCTATCTTTATCTCAAATTAGGACAGGCCTTAGCCTCAGCTCCAACACAAGGCCAAAGTTGTTCATTACATGTAGCTTAGTTGTCACAGTGAATAATGGCTAACAGGACAGGAACACAAGCAGTGTGAGTCCTGACTCCAAAGAAGTTTCCTTTGTGTGAGAGACTGGTCACAAGCAGAGAGAATGACGCTTTTATGGGTGTATATATTATGAAGAAACACTAAAGCGTTTATTTTTTGTTGCTATTACCATTGATGGCAGTTCTGAGAAACATATTGAGCCAGAGACTATTTAATTTAATGAGAGAGAACTGCAAAATAAGATCATCATGGGAGCAGAGAGGACTTTAAAGCTTTTGTCTCTAAGAGGAGGACCCAGGAGCTTTTAATTATGCTAGAGAAAAAATGTAAACCACTTCTCTTAATAGCAGGGAACATTAATGGTGAGACTGGATTTTATTTGGAAGGGGTATTTTTGAGGCAGCTGTACAATTTCTTTGTGCATTACAGACATAAAAATCTGACTTCCTGTTTGATGCCTTGAGTTCAGGCTCTCTACCAGTTCTGTAAAGAAACACATAGTGACAATATATAAAGCCCCCTGACTAACCCTTGCATGTCCTTCAGTATTGTTTTCAATTAGTGTCGATGAGGCAATTTTTAACAAAGAAGCGAATCATAATTGAGCAGCATGTAGAGCTAGGCTACGAAGGCTGACGGAGGCTAAGCCCTAGGTCAGACTACAGTAGATAATATCACTTCAATAACAGCAGGAATCAACATTCATTTGGCTTGGAAAAATTCTGCATTGCTTTGCAAATAATGCAAAAGCACACTCTTTGTTCACATCTTTTTTAAACAATATCCAAACTTCACAGCAGGGAAACAATGGATGGGTCCAGGCTCAGTTATTGTATTTAAATGCATATTGTTGGCACTTTTCTGTCTTTAGGCATTACAAAAGGGTTTACACCATTGACCAGCAAAAATCGGATGTAGTCAATGGCAACGTTTGTTACTGCTATTTTAGAATCAGAATCAAAATCAATTTTATTGCCAGGTACGTTCACACATACAACGCATGTGCTTTGGTGTCTGGTGGTGCAAACATAAACAATTTAAGAAAATAAGTTGCAACAGTAGGTAAAAAATATAAAGATAATAAAAATAAGTATTTTTTAAGAAACGATTTAGCATTAAAAAAAGAAGACAAGTTTTTTACACCACATTTACATTTAAATATACAACTAACCTTAAAAGCTAAAGAACTAAAACACTTAGGACAATGAATATATGACGATATATAGGGCGAAATACTGTGTATTATACGTTAAAGTGGAGGGCTGTGCAGACGTGTGAAAAAATGTGCAAAATATAGTCAGAGAGCTGAGCATGAACATCGCTCACAGTATTGAGAAAAAAAGATGAAGCCGGTAGCAGAGGGGAACATTATTCAGATAGCTAACTCTCTGCTTGTGACATAAGGACACGAAGCATTGGCACCGTTTTTATTTATGTCAACGAAAAATCAAATTTTCTTTTCTTCAGGATTGGCATGTCTTTGATCTTCAAGTATTTCTGATACACATGTGCTGAGCTACTGAGCTACTTATCTAAAATATAACCGGAATGTAGGAGGATGCTGGAGGAGCCATTGCATCTGCATTCTTCTATTAAAAACCATAGTCACATGTGCTTGTTTGAACGTGCAAAGGTTTCTGTTGAAGGCATATTATCTTTGGACACAGAGCATCTCCCATTAGGTGGAGAAGGAGAACAATACAATGCAGCATGGCAGAGGAACACCTTTTGGAAATCACACTCGTTGTGCTGAATTGGAAAACGCAAAGGCACTTTTCTAAAGGCAGAGCAGGATGAAAGAAGCCCACACAAAACAACATCAGCAGCATCCATTCATCACAGCCAAAACACCAATTTTATGTGTGTATATATATACCCATATGAGATTTTCCATTCCTCTTTATGTAAGAGCTTCCTTTAAAGGACTTTTAACATGCTTTAGGTAACACATGTGTAATGATTATTAATCGTATGGGTTACAGGAAAAGAAAATTGGACCATAGTTTGGTCTGTAATTTGTCTCTGGATACAGCGCGCATGTTCAGATCTACGCTCATAGATGAAAGTGGGGGAAATACATGCTATAGCTCCAGCGAAAATCCTTTAACAGTCTTGCCAAGAGCAATTTGCATGGAAATTAACCACAAGAACTGCATTTAACTTTTTCGTGAAATGTTAAGTTATTACATTTGCTCTCTCAGGATATGCAAATAGGCATCATGTATGGTCTCTCTCATTTCAAGCTACAGTACATGCCAACATGATCTTTGAGAATTTACACAGGATGAAAAGTGAGTCATGCTTAAACATGTCCTTGGGATTGAAGTACAATTTATGTAAAATTATACCAGGTACAACATGCAGTAATCCACAAAACATGTAAGGATGAGCTGTCAAAAAGGCACTATTTTGTTAATTTTAGAATATGTACAGAGAAGCTCTTTAATCCTTTGGTTCAATCACACAGACGAGCCGTGAATATTAAGAGCGGAGACATAAACCCGTTCCCTGCACTCATCAGACGACCCCCTCCACGAACACAAAATTACCAGACAAAGTCAACAAGAGCGCTCTGTAATGGAGGAGGGAGATTCAACACCACTGCACATCTTAGTTCATTCATCTTGCCTGGTTGCGCAGCAGGAAAACAGCAGCCAGCAAGGAGCAGAGCACCCGACTCTGCACCGGCTCGCCAGAATTGGATAAATCATACTAACTTTACCAGAAGTAATCCATGCTTCACAAGCAAAACTCGGAATCGTTGCTTTCCTGTAGTGGGGCCGCAGTCTGCATTCTTATCTGTGTGATGAAGTACCTCATCCCTTTCACTGGAAAGCGAGACAAAACCTCTTATTTACTACATACTGAGAGTAGAGGATTGTTATCGGTAGTGGAAAAGCATGTTTGGACAAAAAGGTTCATCCCTGATTGTCTTTGCTTCTCACCAAATTGCTTTGAATCAGGAGAAGGTGCAGTTTTTTCAGAGATTAGGATATAGAAAAGAGGAAGAAAAACAATGGCATGCTACGACTTTTCTTTAAGTTCCTTTTCTATTAAGTAATGGACAATTTGAACAGTTATTAAAATGAACCCATCAGAGAAATTAAGATGGGAAATTGATCCTGTTCACAACTGAGATTTCTGAAACATCCCAGCTATCCGACATGTTTCAATAAGACGACACGGGTGAAATGGACTTAATCCTTAGCAGTGCATTAATTGAGGTTTATAAACTGATTGATTGTTTCTTGATGTAAAATCCTAATCTGAAAAGTAGCAGCATGTTAAAGCAAGTATAATATGTGCCTCACAGTTGTAGTAACGAACTTGAGTATTTATACTGTGTGTATCAGGAGAAGAACCTTAGTGCTACTTGTGTATTGATGTATCTTCTCTGGTATCAAAAAAAGCTCATAAAGATTCAAAAGTTTTATTAGTTGAGGATGCAGCAATGAAAAGTGAGACGAACAGAAGACATCTTGTACCATGTTTTTAATATGGGGTCATTGTGCACCTACATGTTAGGCGCATACATATTACGATGGTTTTTAAATGAGTTTGAATACATTTATTTACCAATCATACAGCTTACTTCAAAGATTGCTGAGAAGATTGCTAGAGACCCACATTTTCAGAAGGTTTTGGTTTTTGTGTTTAAGTTTTGCACCTGGAAGGGAGCTTTAAAAGCCCAAAGGAACCAAACAAAAGGGTAAACACACCAGAGTTTGTTTGAACAAACAGCGTATAGTTGTTAAAGTACCTCAAGTTGCCGTTGTCCTCTCTAGACGCTCACATCAAACCTAGGATCTGATAGGGATCATCTCACTATTGGCGGAGATAAGAAGGTGGAGAAGAGGATTTTCAATCTATCTTTAGAGAAGGTTGTGAGACCAGTTGGTCCTTTATTTACAATTCCTCTTGTTCACTGAGGCTGGAACTCTTGTTGGACTGCGGGGCGAAGGCACAGATTTGTTTTGTTAATGAGTCCCTGCTGACACATTTAAGACATGACAGGCACTGTCATGCTTTCATTCGCTCAAGGAACCAACAACCCAGTGCCAGAAGCAGACGTCTGCTAGAAAGCTGGCAGAGGCTCCACGCTGCAAAGCAGATGCCCAGACATAATAAATGGATCCCATCAAAAAACAGAATAACAAAGGCTGAAATGGTTTGAGGAATTAAATCAGGGTTTGACAACAATTCAAGCGACTCCAGTATTTAATGGGTAGAAGTCGTATTGTTTATGAGCAGAAAATCATTACAATATGAAAACTGACTCCTCACTTGTATACTAAATAACACCAAAAAGGAAGAGTCCCATGAGAAAAAGTGTTGGCCAAGGTAGCAACGATAATTAATCCCAAGATAAAACTATGTTTAATCAAGGTTTTAGAGCTTGATTCTTAAAAAATACTTGCATAGCAGAATAGTTGCACCCTTTGGAGAGAGCTTAACTGATGTCATGCCCATCTGAACCCAATTTAATTTACAATGCTTGACTGAATAATTTTATTTGCAACAGCTTTTCTTTGTGGGGCATTTTGCAAACCAGTACTCTGAGGCATTAAAGTTGGCATTACATGTTTTAAATCTCACCAACCTCCACAAATAATATCAAATATATTTTATGAGGATGATAAAAAATGAAATGATGGTGGGTATATGTTCTAAATAATAAACATGTAAAAATGTGTCAAGACAGAGTTAATATTCTGTGCCACAGTGACGGTTGGCAGTGCTTTGCTTTGGCTGCGGGACTCGCCCCCCTCAACCAAACAGCTTTCCTGAAGTCGGGCTTGGAAAACAGCTTCCCTCCTGTTATTTATGAGGGCGCTGGGAGCCAGTGTACCTTGTTTAACAGCCTTCAGCCACATGTTCTCTTTGCATCCATTTCCAGTAAGCAAGACGGAGAAATCATTCCCAGCCTTTTTTCTCATTTCCACATAAACATACATCACAATGCGTCGCAGAAAAGGATGCAATTTGGCAGGACCCGTCTGAATTCCTCTCATGAAAAGAAAAGGAAATAAATAGTGTCACAAACTTTAGAAGAAAAAGACACTGCCAAAAAATAAATGTAAATGTTGACAACAGTGTTGAGGTAACAAGAAGGAATGAGAAAGAAGCAACAGAAAGGAAATTGAAAATGAAGCCGTTCCAGAAGTGTCTGTGGTGCACAGTTTCGGCTTGATTGCTCTGAAATAACAAACGATCACCCTTAATATTAAGTGTAGAGCTGTGGTTGTTCCTTGCATAAAAGTGAAGAACATGTCTGTCTTGATGTGAGAGTCAAGAGAAAAGTGGCCTTTGATTCATAATAGGTGTTCCTATAACCAGATGTGTCCTTTCATTCAGGACTACTCCCTGAATGGTGCCATTACCTTCACAAGCAATTAGCTTCCTCTGTTATTGGCTGTTATAACAATGCATCATTACCTGCTTCCATTTAGAGCAGAAACTTACTTCCCATCTGACTGGATGTGTAAGCCAATAATATTGTTGCAGGGAAGTGCATCGTGGCAGCGACTACTTTGATGAATCGACATCACCAACTGAGCGATTGTTCTCGTGGGTTACACCACAGTGGAAGCTACTTTGGACAGTGGATTGCAGAGAGTTGCAAGCAGGTGGGAGTTGGTACTGAATCATGCTAAGTGCTCACACCTGTGCCTGCCAATTATGCCGCAGACCAACAGAAAACATTCCAACTCCAAAAGACAATAATGAATGGGTATGAGCGAAGAAAGCAAAGTCAATCTTATCATTTTTAGTTTCTACATGCATTTTATTGTGATTTGTTTTTTTCATTACTGCAAATAAAGATTTTAGCTTACTTAAGGTTATTCAAGAACAGTAACAATGGAATTGAATTGCAATGTAAGCTACTCTGGATTCAGTAAATGTTCAAAAGACTGTCAGAGCGTGTCACTGTGAATAAAAGAGAAAGTCTCCTTTCAAAGCTAACCACTTTCCACTAACAAGCACACAGAGAAATCCTCTATTAAGGAGGCACAGGTTTCTTTAGAGACTGTGCTGAATTGTACTCTTACAGACTATAAATGTGCACTTCTTTTCAACACTTTCAGAAGTATAAATTACGGAAGCTCTGAGAGGAAAGTGGGAACAATACATTTCCCTGCCTAATCAAGTCTGATCTTTATTGTTTTCTTTCCTGTGTTAATGACTCTTATATCTTATAATCTTTTATACGTCTAAACAAATTACAGTACTGTCACTCAACCTAGCTGTAGAAAACATAAGGGGGTCGGTGCTCTTCAGCCCCCATAAATGAGAATTAGAAACGACTGATCTGAACTAACAATTATTCTTTTCCACAGATACACAAACTAATAAATAAGGAAGCAATTTGATTACCCTTTCAAGTCATTCACACCAAAGAAGACAACTTGTCTCAGAAAATAAGTCATCAGAGTGTTTTTAATCCAGCATGGCTTCCGTATTTATTTATTTTAAAGCCGTAAGAATCTCTTTTGCAAAATAAAGTGAATCCCTGGAGGCAGGCGTACATTTAACATTTAAAATAAGAAACAAGCTGTCAGTGAAAACAACAGACTTATTTTCATATTTCATTTTCACCTGTGCTAACACTTACAGTCAAACTATACAGTAAGATAAAACATGGAGGTGAGAGGAAAGTGAAGTTCTATTTTCAGCAAACAGAGCTTCATGCTGCTCTCTTGAGACTTTCAGACAAAGCTCCAGTTATTCTGCAGTGAAGGCTCAAAACTAAGTCTGGGGACACGCTGGAGGATTATCTAAAAAGACATATTGCAGTTTGCTGTGTCTCTTAAATTGACGGATGAAATCCAGAGGGGGGCTTGTTAGGAACATACTGCATGTTGAGCGTAGGTTATGCATCAAAAAGTTTAATGCTCTTAGTTTTGAAAAAGAATAACAATTAAATCAAACCCATTACATGATGCTTGTTGGAGGACCTTTTAATACAAAACAACCCCTGCCTCTTCATTTACCTGCTTCTGGATACATATCCAATTGTTTATGATTGAGGGAGAATGTTAGATATCTCTTTTGAGGAGAAATAGTTAACATAGATTCAAAGAGATTCCCCATTAAGGCTGATGTTTTTGCTTACGGTATTTATCCTTTAGACTTTGGGATGTTAACTAAAACTAAACTCCTCATTCAGCCGCTCACCTAGAAGCCATTTAAGTTCAACATAAACCATTCTTACTTTGTCGGGCATGTATTCAATTTTAATTTTAGTCACAAATATGTTTCCCTTTCTCTCTTTCTGGGTTCAGCATTCTTAAACATTGCTGATCGTCAGACATTATCTAGGTACATAAAGACCACAAACTAAAGAACTAGACTCTCAGGTTCACTCCATAACCAAGGATCCAGTCCTTGCTCCATACAAAGGAGACATCTTTAAAATAAAGGTCTATAGTCTTCTATATTCAAGTCAAAGTCTTGAGATACTAACAAGCAAACATTACCCCCTTTTGGTTGAAGGGTTTTTACTCAGCTTTCTTGCATGTTGTATTACTATTGATAAATATAATATAATATATAATTCATACGCATGATGTTAAACCACATCAGGGATTATCAGAATGATCTCAGTGCGAAATCCTGCCTGCTGTGATCACACTGTGCACGGTGCAACCCCCCCCCCCCCCCGTGATGTGCCGCAATGTGTTTTTTTTTTATTCAACTAGAATTAATCACAAAAAATCAGTAGCCTGGGGCAATCACACCATCTATATGGGCTTTCAACCTGCGGCACACGCTGCTTGATGAGAGCCCAGAGACCCTTTAAGCCTGGCTTTTGCTCAGTTTTAATGTGGTGAGTATTGAAATATAAGGATGTGGGGTTTGTAGCGTTAAGGCTCTAATGCTTAACAAATAACAGCTGTATATTTTTTAGTAATAAATGTGTGTACAGCTTGTTTAGCTTAATAAAAACAAATGCTTGTCCGTGTTTGGACGGAAAACAATCTGTGCGTGGATAGTTTTAAAAGTCGTAAAAATTACATCTGTATCCTTTAGTTTTCATGCTTATTTTACAGCTTAAGACTCGACAATATCGCACTCAAATATCCAATGCAGGTTAATGTCTCAACTGATCTTGTTGACATCTTATAGTGAATGGAAATAAAGACAACCCATAGGCATTAATGACGTCTGAATTGCTCCATAGCCTTTAACATTTAGCTTTGCTTTGTTCTATTTTAATGTGGTTGGTATTGTAATGTAAGGATATTGGGTTGATGCTTTAAGGCTCTAAAGTATAATACATTCCAGCTTTATTTGTTAGAGGAAAAGTTGTGTACAGCTTGTATGGCCAATTTAAATATATTGTTGTCTGTGTGTGGCAAGGAAACAATCCATGTGCCAAAAGGTTTAAAAAATCTGAACAACAGAACACAACATCTGTATCCTTTTAGGATTGTCTCACAGCTTAAGACAAAACATCGCACTTATTTTATGCAGGTTAATGTCTTAACTGGTCTGGCTGACATAATTAAGTCAGCGATAATAAGAAACTCGACCCACAGACATTAATAACGCCTGAATTGCTCCATTATTTGTTTAACGCTGCTGCCATGAGACTAAAGCTTTATTTCGCCTTTCACATTCTTGTGTTTCTCCTCTCCCCACTTTACCCTGCTGCAGCCATTCCTCTCCACCCAGCAGTAGCTTCAAGCAGACCATAAATAATTCATGGTTTTGAAACGGACACAAAGAATACCAATTCTCTCATATTGCTCAGCCCTATCATCAGGGATGATTGCTCAACCTGAGGTCATTACCGTTATTGGTGGCAATATGTCTGCAATATCAAGCGTTCAGTTTGGAGTGTTGACATCTAAGTTAGCCAGAGTCGTACTGGAAACACATTGGCTTAAGTCCATCATTAGGAGTGACATGATGAATCCATCATGGATGTGTCTGCCCGCCTGCCTACTGCCGAGCCAGACAAATTAAAATCCACAGACTTTTTTTTAGCTGATGGTTGCATTTTTTCTTACTGTAGACTCTTTGCCAGAAGTGAATTTGAGATCAGTGACTAGATTGGCATCAACCACTGGAACAAGCATAAAATTAGACTTGGCATTATGCAAGGACAGTCACGTGCCTCAAGCCATGTGTGAGTATTGGAAACTTTAGTTACACACTTGGGTTTGAACTGTCAGAGAACTGCTGGGCAGCTGGGCGTGTGCCGAAATGATTTAGCTTGGCTGCTGGATTTGTAAATAAGGAGCTCTTTAAATCATGTCAGCCTAGAACAGTCGTGAGCACCTGTTCCCAACATCTGATACTTCACCAGCCAAAGCTAGCAATTATTAGTTCAGTCTTTGGAAAGTTATTCATTTTAATTCAAGACGCCCATAAAACTTGAGGCAAGGCAGTATTATTTATTAAGCCAGTGTCAAAACAGAAGTAGTTTCAAAGTGCTGCAAAGAGAAGTATAAAAAAAAGCAAGAACAAATCATTCAAAATTGTTAGAAATAAATATATATATATAAATAAATAAATAAAATAACCATTACACATAAAATGATAATAAGGCATTGGGTTTAAACATAGTATTTGGTTCAACGTGCTCTGGAAGAATAAGGACTTGATTTTTAAACCATAAAGGATGGAGGCACCAGGCAGGCTGTGCTGCAGTATGACTAAAAGCCACTTCTGCTTGTTAAGATTTTGCCCCATGCACCACTATCAGTCCACTCTGCAGTGATCGGAGAGTTCCTGCAGGGTTTTATGGCCTTGTCAGTCTTATGGGTCAAGTCCATGTAGATATTTCTTGGTAAAAAGATAAAAAAGAATTGATATGGCTTACTGGCAACCGATGTCGAGATTCAAGAACTGGGTCAAAATGGCGCTTCCTTTTGGTCAGACCTCTCTTTCAGGAGTCATTTCCAGTCTTCAGTCTATATTCAGCAACACATTTCCTATAAAGACATAGTCAAATAAACACATTTACCAATATCTCAATATCTCCTTTAATGCCTTTTTCTATAGTCTTTATCTTTCTTTACCTCAGCTGTCCTTCTTTATCCTCTGAACTTAGTGCAGGATAAACAGGACGTGTTTCTGTACTGAAATGCTGTGATATTATATACGACCTTTAGTCTTCAAATATTATGTTAATCCGTATTTTATCATTCTCGCCGTCCCTACATGAGAGGTTAATGCAACTGACCTGCAATTTTCTGCTGCTTGTATCTTTTCCTAGTGTGTAGAAAAAACTTGAAAAACCAAAGCTGTCTCATTGGAAATTTGAACAGTATACGATACGACTGCAGAAAAATCACTTTCAGTATACATTTGATCTTTTTGCATACATAAAAAATGGATTGAAAAGTATCCTTTGCAACACGTGCAACAAACGCTTCAGATTTCCTGCGACAATTTCCACTCAGCTTACCGTCAAAGGACCATATCATATTCAGTTGGTCAGCATCTCTGTAACCTCTGTTGATATTTGACTCTCAGATGACGTAGTATCCACTAAATATCGGAACAACTACACCCCACATACAATCTGTGTGCTGCAAACCAGGCAGTGTCATTTGTACTGCAATACATCCACTAATTGGAAGCATCCATCCAGAAATTCAAAACAAAATAATGCAGACAACAAGTTGACTTTTCAACAAGCAAAGGGAAGCCTTACTTTCAAAGAAATCTGATTGAAGGAAATATCCATGACTTAAAATATGCAGAATGACATGTACTTCCCCTCCAATAAACTCACATGAAATTTGAAAAACCCCAACAGTCTGCAAGTAAATTCCCAGACAAAGTGGTAAGTGAGTGGTGTCCTTTTACTTTGTGAACAAAGAGGTATCAGGACTTGATTGAGCTGATGATGTCAGTAAAATACATTTAAGGTGGGTGGAATTATATTGCAGAATTTCCTTTTAACTTCTTTCAAATAGGAATAACCTTACATACTGATGAAATTGATTTCTGACTACAGAAAAACACACATTTTCTCAGATATTTTAAAAAGTAATATCACAGATTCATGGCCATTAATCGTGCGAAAACAACATGTTTTAAGAAGCGGATAAAGTCATTTGTCATTTCATTCCAGTTGTGCAGTTATATACCCAACACATTTTGTTTAGTTTGCGCATGCTTGTAGTATCTATATCCTGACAAGATAACCTATATCTGCAACATGTTGACATGACAGACTACTCAAACATTACTCAACAGCAGCAGGATACAATAACACAGATTCTGCTCTCCCTAGTGCAGTTTGAATTTCTTCCTGCATCAGCACATACAGCTCAGACAGACGGAACCACACACATACACAAAAAAAGCATAAAAACCACACACACCCTCAGGCAGTGGCTCTGTCAGCAAAAGTAACAGCAGGTGTCCAGCACTGCAATGGTCCTGGGGCAGCAGCGGTTCATGTCGCAGGTCAAAAGGCCAGGAGACTATTACAGCTTTTCGAAAAAAAAATGACCAAAGATATCTTTTAGTTTCTTGAAATCCAACTGACCTGCTGTCACAAAACTCTACTGCATTAACGGAACCTAAATCCTCCTGGAGATTGCAGGGATCTAGAGATACAGATGTTGGATTATCGCACCTAATGGAGTAGTTTAAACAAAAAGCACACACAGGCTTGGGGTGAAAGGTGTGCCTGGGTATTTAAGATCGAATCGGCTGTAATTTCGAGCAGGAGATTATTGGTTAAAAACTAAATACAGAAGAGTCTAAAACGCCACTAATGCAGGCTGTTAAAGGTCCCCTATTATGCAAAATGCACTTTTAGAAAAACGTTCAGAGGAGAGAGAACTGCATGAAGCTGCAAAGGGGCGTGGCCAGCTTCAGCTCAGCTCAAATTTAAAGGGACAGTCACAGAATCAGCGCTTCAGGAACAGGGCTGGAATAGAGGGGGATGAGGCATGGCTACAACGGGTGATCTGTTTGGTATTTTGAGCAAAACACTTCACAGAGTTTTGTATAGATATTGTCCTACAATATATTGTTCAAACATAGCATAATAGGAGACCTTTAAATCCAAATCCAAAATGAGCACTAATGTAAGAATTCAGCTAAATGAAATGTAGCCAACTGTTTTTATCTAGTTGAACTGATAAATTGCTCAAAGTACATTAAAGTAGATGCAACACATTTAGGCTGTCCGAATTACGGTTCTACAGGGCTAGCGGTGGGAATAACAGCAGCTTTTTCCTACCCACTTTGCAGACATTGCATAAATGGAGTAACATCGTTAACTTTATTGAGGTGTATTTCGGGAAGTGTTGTCTCAAGCTAAATTTGTCTCAAGTGGATTTGGATATTTTTTTACTGTCTCTTGCAAGCTCCCATCCCTTAAGCAAGTATCACTAATGTGCTGTAACACTACCCTTACAAGGCTTGTATTGTAGACCAATGTACAAATTGTGTTCATGTAAACTCTTCAGCCTCTTCCAAAAATGTCAAAAAGCGATTATCTTTGGCAGCATGTGAACGTGTGCCATATCACATATTCCAATGTGCTAACACCACAAGCTCACAATGAGTTGATTCTCATCCAAGCAAAGTGTAAAGACTCTACTGCAGTCTGTTATAAACAGTGTATATATACATTTTGTAATCAAATTTTAAGAGAGAGGGCCTGACATTCAATAACCGGGATTCACGACGAGGCCCATTGTTTCCCCCTTCACTGCTTGTGTAGCTGAGCGGGCGGCTCATCTCAGTCTGGCCCAGTTTATTGATGGATTTCCAAACTCTGCATCAGCCAAAGCTATTAAGTGGTCTGCTGGAGCGAAATGGCTTTACCGTTGGCGAGGTGCTGCAATTGGCTCAGCAAATCCTGCCTGCTATTGTCTCAGACCTCTGCGACTAAGTTAATTTCTTGCCAGACTAGCACAAACACATATATGCTGACACATACAACAAATAACAAGCAAGAAATACAGTGAATCCTATTCCTAACAACTTGTTTTGTTCCCCTTCATAACCAGCACTGACTTCAGATGGAAGAGGTGACCCACACTGAATGAATTACCCTCAGACAGGTCTTTGTTTTCAGCTGTATGTCTTATGCTGTAATTTATTGTATATAATAACCCTGCTACAAGCTTCATCTATTATGTGTTTGAAATCTCTGCGCTCATTGTGTTTCTTTTGTTGATTTTTGATTACTGTATTCCGCTTTGAGATCTTTACATTATAACAAATCCAAACTGATGATTCAGTGTCATCGTACCACTGACTTCAAATCAAAGAGGAGTGGAAAAAAGAATGCTCCTTTGATTCCTCTTCAGTACTTCCTCTACCTGCTTCTACATTATTCATGTTCATATTTTAGTCTTAGGAGATAAAGCCTCTCTTTACATTCATGGTGACAGGCTGGATAGGCCCTGATGAATTCAGGCCCTCTGTGATTTAAGTGTCTGACATGGTTGGCCAAACACAGAACTGGATTTCCCAGTACAGAACCAACTGCATGCGCTATTTCCCAGAAGACCTTGTACACACGCAAGGGACGCACAGCAACAACTGTGAGACAGAAGAAAAGCCAGCACAGAATAGACAACTTTTTCTTTTTTTTACAATACAGTATGTTCATAAGGAGTGCAGAGGACGGGTACTGATTTTAACAATACATGTAAAAAGAAATGTCTGCAAAACTCTCATTTGTTATCTTTTCAACTTCCGCTCCTGGAAACTAAAGTGTGATTCATCTTTCTTGCTTAGTGAGCTCAAAGCAGTCTTGAGGTTAGGGAAATGTCATAAATGTATCAATCATCATAAAGGTTGAATATTGGAAAAATATATTGCTGACTAGGAGCACGATACAAAGACAAGACAAGTATAAAAAAAGGAAAACAAATGACTGTTTGATGCGAAAGAGAGTGTAGGGACGAAGCAAAGATAATTATGACTCTGTAGTTTTTCTCAGCTTTACAGTATAGAGCATTTTAGCATCTATCAGCTCATTGTTTTGGTTTGGCAACTTTGCTGTTTTGGTTCCCTCACACTGTCTATGCTGTTGGAGATAATGAAGACCAACACAGTATAGATTGAATAATGCATATGACGTTTATTCCCCATCTCTGCTGGATGTGTTGATAAACCACTGTTTCTTAACATGTTCTCCTTATTACATACGGTGATCATTTCTCAGTGTTATGTATAGAGCTTGTTACACTACCCCCAAGTTTAATCTGATATTTATTTACATAATCTTAATAACACATGTTACTCTATGGCACCTTGGTCTCTGTTGCCAATTCTTCCCTGTCCTCCTTCTCCCTTAGACTTCTTTGCAGTGTGAGTATGCCATGCTTCCTCGATTGCAGAAAAAAAAAAAAAAGTCAAAGCAGATGTTTTTTTAGTTACAATCTAATAGAAGATTTACAACAACAACAAAAGTTGCACGGTATGTCAAAGAACAAGGTTGATAAAGGTGAAAAGCATAATAGTAAAGTTGTGGGCCAGAAACAGCAAAACAACAAGCTAAAGGACACTAAAATGCTCTGCAGAAAACAGTGTTATATGCTTAGCATATACATATATTTTGCAACAGTTTGATTTAAAACAGTGTCCTGGAATCATTTATAATTGTTGGAATGAAATCAAGTTACTGAAGTTATATATTTAACCTCTTTAGTTGGAAAATAAGTCCTTCATCAACAGAAGTCCCATAAAAAAAGAATCCATATTGAGAAGTGTGAGCCACTTTTTTTCTACCGCTGCATAATCCAATGCTAATTAGTACCTTAGCACGTTGTCAAATAGCTTGGTTCGTCGAGGGATTTAGCAGACAGTTTCGGCAGGAGTTGTATGAAAGCACGGAGGGCGAGAAATGGGAAAGGCTGTCGGAGTTTTGGGTGAATCTCTCTGGTCTGTCCCGTCCATTGTTGAGTGGGGTCTAGCTGCGGTGCTGCTCTGTCTGGGGGCCTTATCTGGCCGAGGAGCGCCAGGCTCTGTGCCGCTGTCTGTATTGGCATGGTGACGGAGGCAAGGCCTGCCTTCGGAGATAAACCCTCCCTCTGTTCTCCCTGCAGCCTGTCGGGCTTCCTTTTTGCTCCAGGCATCCTAGAAAATGTTCCCACAACCATAGGCATAAACGCGTCTGCTGGTGACAAGTTGGCCTCCAGGACTGGAGAAGATAAAGTACAAGGTGGGAGGAGAAATGTAAGGTAGCCTGGTAACAGGTATACGGATGGAGAAAGATGTGGTTCAGGCCAGGACAAAAGATTGATGAAATGAATGAAAAAAAATCAGCATTTTACCAACTAATTAAAGTATTGAGTCCCAAAATCCTGTTCGTTGTGGCTGAAAGGGACAGAAAACTCAATTTCGTGTTCAGCCCCAAAAGTTTCTCCAAACTTTTCTACACATTTAGCATTGTGTTCAGAGTTGTGAGGACTACTGTTGCAATGTATTATATATATATAACATCTGATGATATAAAGTCAACCTTATTGGACCAAATGTTTCAATTACTGAAGACCAAAATAAAGCTAAAAGTAAATTGAATATTGGACTTAAAATTATCAGATGGTCAGAAACAAATGTAAAGGTGATTTTTTGCAAACTTTGAAGTTAGATTTTAGACAAATTTGAGCTTGTTCCACCACCGCTAAGCGATTGAGTATATATTGATTGTATCATTTAAAAAATGTGTTTCAAGGTTTCAAGGTTTTATTTGTCATATGCACAGCAGATACAGCGTATATGTTGGCAATGAAAATCTTATGTCGCGTGCTCCTCCAACAACTCCACATAAATGGTGCAAATAACATAAATAAAAAAGTGCAAAAAGAGAGAAGAATATTTACAATATCAACAATAAAGATTTGAGGATGTGAAATATATACATATGTGGAATACATTGAGAGTATTTAAACACTTTACACTGTTGAATGAGGAGGTATGGGCAGATGCATATATTACGTATAACAGATGTATATGGCAGATATGTACAATATATAGATATGTGTACTATAAACAGATATGTATGGCAGATGTGTATAATATATATAAATATATATGTGTGTACTATAAAAAGATGTGAGTAGACATTCACACAGCTCAGGAGTTCAGCAGTCTTATAGCCTGTGGTATAAAACTGTCCCTGAGTCTGGTGGTCTTGGTCCGGATGCTGCGGTACCGTCTGCCAGACGGCAGCAGACAGAACAGATTGTTGCTGGGGTGATGGGGGTCCTTTAATATCCTACCGGCCTTCTTCCTACACCGCTGGGTGTAGAGGTCCTCCATCGATGGCAGCTCCGTCCTGGTGATGTGCTGAGCAGTTTTCACCACCCTCTGTAGAGTCTTACGGTTGAGGGCGGTGCAACTGCCATACCAGGCGGTGATGCAGCCAGTCAGGATACTCTCGATGGTGCACCTGTAGAAGTTGCAGAGTATCCTGGAGTCCATGTTGAACTTCCGCAGCCTGCGGAGGAAGAAGAGCCGCTGTCGAGCCGTCTTGGATATGACCCTGGTGTGATGTGTCCATGTCAGGTCCTCACTGATGTTTACCCCGAGGAACCTGAAGCTGCTGACTCTCTCCACAGGAGTCCCGTCGATGGTGATGGGTGTGTGTGCCTCTCTCTGCCTCTTCCTGTAGTCCACAATCAGCTCCTTTGTTTTGCTGACGTTGAGATGGAGGTTGTTGTCCTGGCACCAAGATGTCAGGGCTCTGACCTCCTCTCTGTACGCCGTCTCGTCGCCGTCTGTGATCAGGCCGATGACGGTCGTGTCGTCAGCAAACTTGATGATGGTGTTGGAGCTGTGTGTGGCCACGCAGTCGTGCGTGAACAGGGAGTAGAGGAGAGGGCTGAGCACACAACCCTGAGGGGCTCCGGTGTTGAGGGTCAAGGTGGAGGATGTGATGTTCCCCATCCGCACTGCCTGGGATCTGCCCGTCAGGAAGCTCATGATCCAGTCACAGAGGGCGCTGTTGAGCCCAAGGTCCCTGAGCTTAATGATGAGCTTGGAGGGCACAATGGTGTTGAATGCTGAACTGTAGTCAATGAACAGCATTCTCACATAAGTGTTCCTCTGGTCCAGGTGGGAGAGGGCAGTGTGGAGGGTGAGGGAGATGGCATCATCCGTGGACCTGTTTGCTCTGTAGGCAAACTGCAGGGGGTCCAGTGAGTCAGGGAGGGAGGAGGTGATAAAAGTTTTGACTAACCGCTCAAAGCACTTCATGATGATGGAGGTGAGTGCAACTGGGCGGTAGTCATTGTCATAGTCAAACGTAACAAATGTCTCTATTTATATCCCTATTTCCCTTCATTTCACATTCAGTAAATTAAATAAAAGATTGTAAAGTAAAATTCATAAATCATGAAATGCATAAGTAATTTAACGTCAAATGTTTACAATCAAATTCACTTCAAACACATATGATGTACTGTGACAACAAGATAGATTTAAAGGACTTGCCTTCGGTCGGCCATGTTGATTGAAAAAGAGGGTGAGACTGCTGGTGTCCACTTTAGATGATGTGGAACACTGTGATTGGTTTATATGCATCCAATGAAATGCATTTGTGAATTTGGGTGGAGTCAAATGACATTTACTATAGATCTAAACATCCTAGAAAAGTACTGCACACTGAGGGTGTGAATGGATTGAATTTGAGCGGAAAGAGTGAATAAATTGAGAAACATAAAGAATTTAGATACTTCCTTACAGGTCATAGGCAGTCAGTGCAATGGTTTAATGAGTATTACAATTATTTGAATCATATTCTATGACCTAATGGTTGACCTTCAGTAGAGGTCCAGAGAAGTTGTACTGACGTTTCTAATGCAATACCTGACAAATACACTTTGTCTCTTTTGTTTCTTTCTTGTTGTGAGCCAAGTGTGAGATCGTTCTTCTCCTGGCATTTGTGGTTGCAAAACATTGGATTGAGAACGTATGCGTTTCCCGGACCAGAGCTGTCATTTTCCAAGTATGAAAATACCCCCACTTGCCCCTCTTTCACAGAATTTTAAACTGGTTATGAAGTGAGAGAAACTGAAGTGCAATTAAACTGACTGCTGTTTTCAATTATATTTTCTGAGCTTTCAAAGTGTCCCTGTGTGAAAATTATATTTGCAGCACTATTGTATTTCTCCCCCTTCAAATGAAAGAATTGAGTTAGGGCTGGAAACAATATCTAAAGACTCGATACCAGTTGACAGCATGTTACAACAGATAAAAATGTAATGAAGAAACTGATGTGACATAGAAGGGATGATGAAGGAAACCCCTGGAGTTAACGATGGAGGAAAGGACACTAGGACAATCAACCTCTTCCCTGAGACCCATACAAAGATACCGGCCCTGGAACAACACACTGAGATGTCAGCTTATTATATCCACTTCACACAAAGTCCAAGATCACATGACCTCTGTGGGTTGTATAAATCCAACAAATACAAGCTTTTAGTTTAATGCCGCTTGCAGCAACAGCTTTGTTCTTGAGCTTTTCATCCAATTTAAGGCTTTACCTAGAGTGACGTGACTAGCAAGAAAATCAGTAATCAAATATCCCGTAGACAAAAATAGAAAGATCCAGACATTGGGTGCAGTTTAGAAATTAAATAAGGTTTGTTGGTTCAGTTACAAACATTTTGAGTCCACTTGTCGAGTGTTAATTTGAACAAGACATAACAGTAAAAATGTAAATGATGTAAAAATGTATGTAACCAACAAACAACGGACCATGCAGTCTAATCCTTTTGAATACCTTTGAACATGGAGGGTATAACAATTGTGACCTTTTGGTTTAAAAGCTATCTTACAGGTGAATTCACAATCAGCAGGGTAATCAACTAAAAGGTCAAGACGAAAAACAATCTGAGATAAAACAAGCCCACAGCATAAAATCTCTGAAGCTACAAAAGGACTTAATTAGTATTGGACAACTGATGTAAAAAAACACATTGTCCTTACTTCAACATCAGATGTCTCATCGAATTACATTTGATACCTTCATGGTTATTTTTCCCGCTTTGGAAAACGAACATTTTGGAGAGGGAATGAATTGTTTTTGGTGTCATCCTTTCATCAAGAGCTGCATCATTACAGTTTGCTAGGAAAATGTGCCATCTGTGGACAATGTGAGGTCACTGTGAATGTGGAGAAAACATCCACTTCAGTGCCACAGCGCTGTGCCAGGTTGCGTGGAGGACACTGCACCGGCAGATTAGAGCACCTGTGCCTGCCAGACTGTCAGCCTATTTATACCGGGCACAATCATTTGGACGAGGAATGCATGGTGCCAATGACAAGGATATACAGAGGAGGAAGACATTACCATGGTGAGGAAAAGCTGGTCTTATACAGATTCACATGACCCTCTTCGTTTTTTATTTCTACTTATGCACAATGCTTTTTTTTTAATATGATGCAACACAATTCCCAATTTGGGACCAATAAAGTACATCTTATCCTATCTTATCTTATATATTTGTGAGGCATAATGGCCCATATTACATACTCTTCAATCTAACAAAGAGCACCTGGCATCCAAAATGACACTGTCTGTTCATAAAACATCCCTGTCTCCCGCTGTCTCCCCTTGTAACTCTCATAATACCAGGTCAAAGTAAATAGTATCATTTACTCTTACTTATTATTTGAGTTTGTCCATTGATACTTCTTTTTACTTTGACTCCACTACAACGACAGTTACTTCTCAATCACTTCATCAAATCAAATCCTATTTTTTGTTGCGTTGTTCTAGACTAAACCACTCGACATTGTATGAATAAAATGAGCATTAAAGTACTTCCACATTAAATGCATCAATAACAATGATCCAGCTAATATAATAATGCACGGACAGGGGCCAAATGTGCAGAATTAGTGTTGTTACTTTTGTATTATGTGGGCTAATTAAGACAAAATGCTCAAACTTAGAAAATAATGTCTCACTTAATAACACATTTTCATTCAAGTAGTCCCTCGAGCTGATGAATAAACATAAATCATGGATTTGAAATCAGGTTCACCTCGCTAATGTTAGTCAGTGACATGAAAAATTTATCTGAATGTTATTTAAAAATCAGGTCATTCATGAGGCTTCTCTGATCTTCCATCACAGAGGTTTGGGTATAAAAATGACTTGATAAGGTTAGAAAAAGATGGAGATCGTGTTCAAAATTAGTAACATTAGATGATAACGATGGTCTCCCATGTCCCTACAAGGTTTTAAAGAAACCACACCAAGCTAGTTCCTGCTGTTGCTTTTGAGAGGCAACACATATGTATTGCACAGCCACAATTCACACTTTTATATCTACATTACTCTATGCAGTTCAAGATACAAGTTACGAGAGTCGTGTCTGTCAACATAATGCAGTTTTGACCCGCAAAAGATGTTGAAAATATAACCAATCCTGAGTTCGTGGCTCTAATATTGAATACAAACACAAGTTTAATTCACATTCATCGCTAGAATTCATGTTCTGATAACAACTTAACACTGTATCTTGTTTTTTTTATACCAGCAAAGTCTATAAAAGCAATTTAAACCATGAACCTTTCAATGCTGTTAGTACCACATCCTGCATGTACATCTAGCAGCATGGTTGATTAGTGCACCAGTTCATTTAAAATTCCAGGTAAAGCACGTATACAGTACTTAATGTCACAGTGAAAGAGTGAAAAGGGGAGAATTTGCTGCCTATTAGTCAGCCGTTTTTAATTAATAGACATCCTGTCCTTTGGCTCTCCTTTGAAAAGAGAAAAGGCTTGAGGTAGGCAGGAGGCAGAGGCGGCTAAAGACATTGTAATTAGTTATTGAGTGGAGAAGGTGCCTGCTGCAGTGGACCATGTCAGCCGCTGTAACATGAGCGATTCGATGTGTGGGTGACATTATTCTACTCGCTTTCTGTCACCGCCCAAGACACCTATGGCAGTTTTAGATAGTGTCAGGCTGTCTGGCTTTGGCCGTCAATCAACAACATTCTCAAATCCAAATTGGGAAAACAAAGCTTAACCTTTAGATCAATAAACCTTTGTAATAATAAATCCATAGTTTTCTGCAGACAGGCAAAAAGAGATTTCCGAACATTTCAAATAAGCCAAAAGTTCTAAAAGTGAAGACGTATGAGTCTAGTAAAAGAGCAGCAAATGTTCAGCTAAATGAATCGAAATTTCAGCAAGATTGCAGAGTAGCAATAGGATCATTTTGGCAGCCACGTTTGTTATGCAGAGAGGAGCGAGGGGGTTGTCGGGCGGTGGAGCAGGTGGGAGGCTTGTTTCTGTGTGTGCAAGCGTGCATGTGCACAGGTGCAGTATAGAAATATGTTCGTCCATGTGAATGCATTTGTCATGTGTCCCAGAGGTGCACTAGTGCAAAGGAGAGAAATATGCAGTGTTGGCAGAGTGGATGTGTCGAATGGCTGATGCTCGGACTCTAGTAAAGTTTCTGTTTCCCCTTTGGCTCAGGGCTGGACAGTGATCACAGGGAACAACAGCAGAAGCTCCCAGAGCAGGGAAAGGTACGATTTTGAGTCTTAGCTGCAGTTCTTTCTGGGGCAGCTTGTATTTACTGGAAGTCTCATTCAGCATGGGCTTTAAAATACATTTATATTACAGTATTACATTTTTTAAACTTACAGTAAGCATTTAGTTTCTTTTCTTTCCAAAAAATGATCGTTCCATAACTTTAAAGGTCATGGAAATTACCACATTTGCACACTTTCTAGAAAAGGCATCTAATAAAGGATTTAAAAGTTGTAAGAAATGACTTTCTTAAAAGTTAAACAATACTAATGCTGCGTTTGTAAAACCCTCCTGTTGGCTGGTTTTCATCCCTGCAAATGTTAGAATGTCATGGATCAACTATTGAGCCCTGAAGTCGTCAGTTTTAATGTTAACACACTGTTAATAAATATATTTTGGGCCACCATTACAATTTTTTTTCCTTAGTAATTAAATTGGTAAAAATACAAAGTAAATGTCATGCTGGAGGAGGATTAAAAACCTGCAGCACAATTTTTGTTTTCATTTAAGCGGTACATTTGGGATATACCATTCAGCAGAGTTTTATTAATCCAAACGCAGGGCTGCCAGATGTGAATCAGACACTGTCATAGGATCCCAGCAGTTCCTCCATTACTCACTGTCTGCGGTTAAACTATAAATGACATCATTACCACTGTCTCACTGCTGTAGGGCTAAAGGAAAATCCCACCTTAAAACTGAGCTATCGAACACACAAGCTGGGATTTTTTGTAATGAATTCTCAGTAACAATACTCATACTGTTGGTATGAACTAAAAAGGGATCAACCTCAAACATTTTCCTGACAATAACTTGTGAGATTATTTGAACAAACCTACTGAGATAAGTCTGTTGATTTTGAGGATTTGAAGAGAGGCACATAATCCTGATGAAGTGAAGAGATATGTCTCTAGAGCCACTCTTCCTTTCTTCCGATGACAAGATTTTGACATAATTAGACTTTTCTACTTTTTAAATCCTACCAACCTCGTGACTTGACGGTTTCATTTCAGCCCATGACAGAGCAGAGGTTACAGTTAATCTCGATCAACACACCATGGCCAGCCAGAGAGGGGCCTCTTTCAAATCTAAGGTCAATAAAAGGGACTTAATTGAAACAGACCAAAAGATCTGGCCAAGAGAGGAGTACCATGTTATTAACTGATCCTTAGATAGACTTGTTGGCTTTTAAATTGAGAGGGAACGAGCAGACCCGATGCTAGATAGTCCATTGTTCCCCGTGGACACATGACTGCCTGCTCGCCTTCATCCGCAGCTAGAATATTTCCAAAAGGCCTGGTATCACTCGGCTCAAACAGAAAGCTGTTGTGTCTCGCTTGATTTCCCCTCCTTGGTTGTCCCTCCCCTTGACCTGATTAACTGCCCCGCCCTTATTGTTTACACCTGTGTTCACCTTGTGTATTTAAGCTGTGTTTGTCTCTGTGCCCAGTGCCAGATCGTTTTGAGTTGCCACCACGCTAGTGAGCGTATGCTTAGAATATTGTGACTATGGAATATTACCTCTAGTAAAAAACCTTTTTTTGGAAACTCTTTTTGTGTCGAGTCGTGCATTTGGGTTTCATCGTTTTATTGTGCCCCAGACGTAACAAAAGCAGGTCGAAATAAGAGTGTTAAATCCCAGCAGAAAGTAAGGGACACTAATAACTTGACAGCTCTGAAAATTAAAATTTGACAGTGAAGGGTCCTGAGGAATAAATGCCCAGTGGTAACTTGACAGTAAATAATATCTACTCAGTTACATACAGGACTGTCTCTCCCCAATGTCAAATGAGATAAACATCTTACTGCTGTGTGTTAGCGTGCATATGTGTGTGTGTAAATGGTCAAAGCTCTGTTAGGGAGACTTTATCGACTTGTGTGATGAGACGTGAGAAAAAGAGGCAGAAAAGACAGGGAGAGTTCAGCCTGACTTGGCACAGATGAGACTCCAGTTCATTTGACACAAGACCTTTTTAACCTTGAAATCCTCTCAAACAAAAGGAAAGCTGAGCAATACAAACCTCAGACAGGCGTCCGTGTGCGTAATTTGGTCGAACTTTAATTTCTCTCCTTGTAAAGCAATAAGTACGGGACATCACAGCGCTGTCGATATAATATTGAAATGTATCCAGGCTGAAATTAGAGCGTGGAATTAATCAGTAAGAAGCCAATATACGGCTCCCTGATTCTATTTTCTGTACATAAGGCAACATAAATCATTGTGAACCTCCTTAAATGTTTGAGGCAATTTCCCTTGGAGGCCGCTTGGCTCGAAGCCCCCCGAATCCACATTGCTGTTTCTGGCCTCAGCAGGGCCTGGCAATGTAGAGAGGAAGAGATGAAGACAGAGAATCAAAAAGAGGTAGATATGGACAGAATCAGATAGCGATAGAGGGAGGGAAAGATGGATGACTGCGTCTTGAATGATGAGCTCTCTTCTATCTCTCTTCAGCCACTGATAGAGATGGAGGGAGCATCAGACATGAAGTGATCACACTCTCCGCCAGCACAAGCACTTCAAGCTTGCAAACACATTGTCAGCATGTTTCACACAGTTTTACGCTTGATTACTGTGTTTCATTTCAGCAAATTGTAAAACACACTGTTTAGTTTTCTATCTATGTGTCATCGCTGCATTCACACGATGTCTGCAAAATTGGACGGTAAAAACCTCCTGTCGTTCAGACTCGGAAGTCTTCATGCATTATTCAAGACGATTGCTCTCATTTCTAGCCTTGTAGAAACAACATGAATATGCTGCATTAGCTCAGTCAGAGACACTTATGTCAAAGAATTGATTTAATTATATGTATACAGTTAGATCTGGTGGAAAAGGCTCTGCTAGAAGGGGTTCTTGAAGCAGAAGTCGTATAATCTCTTAATAGACATGCATAACCATTACATTGGAGTAAAATCAGCAAAATATAAATATTCTCATATAAAGAGGAAGTTGGAGAGCAGGAGGGAGCAGCATGTGTTGATGTCAAATGATCAAGAGGTGGATGTCATGGCCAAATTGAATATGAATGCAGGATAATCAGTGGAGAAATCTAGGTGAGATTAAAGTAAAGATGGTACCAACCAAGAACAAAACACCCTACGAGATGCACTTATTGAAACAACATTTACTGGTTGTGTGTATTAAGTGTCTGCACAATGTTTCACTCTACTGCTGCTTACTTGTCAGACATGCAAGCTTTTGAACAAATCCATAATCCTGTTTTTCATTACTGCGTAAATCGTGGTTTGTGCTCCACAGTTTTTTAATCTCAGATATTTTTCCCTGCCTAAATCCTATTTCCATGCTCCGTCGCTGTAATGTGACATTTGTCTCTTGGATGTGCTTGAATGACACTCACTCAGTTATAAACAAGTTTGCAGTTTTCTGTCTTTAAATCGACATTTTCTTTCTTCATGGTGCAGTTGAGATATTACCCAAGGGTACAGAAGCAATCTTGGAATTAAAATAACTACTCTCAGCAATTTGATCCTCTCCGTTAATCAGAAAAAGCTGGTGCCAAAAAACTAATTCACAAAAGAAAATGCTTGTTTACAATTCACCATTGAACATACCACAATATGAAACCTACCTTTGGGAATCATTGGAATTGGGCTTTCCATGTTGCAATCAGCTAAGCGAGACCCCCGCTGTTTCTTTAACTGCTGCCTCTGTGATTCATCAAAAAGCTCCAGCCCACTCGTTGAGAACAGGTCAGTGATTGCCCACAGAGAAACAAAGAGATGTCGATCCAACTCAAGATCAGCTTATTACTAAGCTACAATTACTGTGAATGCTCCGCCAACACGTCAAGTTGCCGTTTACATCCATGTTTGTCCAGACTCCAAAAATATGGAGTGAATACCTCAAAGTGAAGCAAAGACAGTGCAGCTTAAATAAGCGACCAAAGGCAGGCCTTTACCTGCAAACTGCATCCAGTATGTTGAGTAGAATCTGGTGAAAAAGATGATATGTGTTTGCATAACATTAAGATATCAGAGGGAAGTTGTGAAATTATACTTTTGTAAAAAGATGTTAACACTTCATGGTTTTACTGTACAGGATATTTGTGTTGTGTGGTTATTTTGTCATAAAGAAATGTAGCGCTTTCCTTGAGTTTTGACCAAAACGAGCTTTGTTAGGTCACAGTGACGTTGATCAGTCCATCCTTGATTCAAAATGGACATTTGTACCACATTTAAAGCTCAAGGCCTTCCTGAGACATCACTTCAACGAGAATGGGAATACAAATATATGACAAGAGTTAATTCCCTGGATTCGTATTCCTTAAGGACATATCCACATCTTGTCCAATAGCACAGTATTTACTCTTGAGTATAACTGCTGAAACCTTGCACATTTATGTATGACAATTAGCATATATTAAACCGCTGTAATAGAGGAGTTAAACCATGCTATTAGATGGCAATAATTCATCATTGAATTTCAAGGACTATTTCAATTTCATTGAGCCCTCATCAAAAAACATAGTTTCTCAGCCTCAGTTAATATCTCATTCCTTAGCTGACGCACCACAAGGTTATTACAAGGAGTGGGCTACTGTATATGTGTATGTGACATATATTATCTGAAGGCAGTCATATGGTGGGGCTCCAGAATGGGTCTGATCTGATAGAAGACATGTGTTCTCATATGACATTCAGAAAGACATACGATTCTCCACATATCTTTTTTTCAAACATTCATGAATGATCAGCTGCTTAAAGATTCACTATGCAACTCAAGGTGACAGTCACCCTGCTAAGCTATCCTTCCTAAAGTATGGCTTGAAATTCAGTCGCTTTTATTGTTAAAGTAATTGTTTGACATTTTGGAAATACAATCATTTTCTTCTACAGTGTGGCATTAGCCTAGATCAAGGTTTCAAGGTTTTATTTGATGTTTGCGGTACTAGGCTACACTTGTTATGTCTGATAGACTGCTCAGAGCCAGGACATAGACCACGACACAAACCCCCCTCCCCGCAAAAATACACTGAGATGCTGCGAGACAGATCTTGTAACCATTCGACACAGCAAGGCAACCAAATCCCTCGGCTTCCCGTCTGTGTGCTAAGTTAAGCTAAGCTAATCAGATGCTTAAGGTAGCATCGTATTTCATATCAGTTTTGTTTACAAATGACTATCTGGAAATAATTATAACTCCACTACTATTGAGCCATTGTCAGTTTGACAAATGGCAATCTTGAAAAAATAAATGATTTGAAATAGAAACATCTATGCTGGATGTATGAGTGAGCACATTTTGACCCTTTTTTAAATTAATATTCCTAAAAGGAGGAAAAGAGTAATGACTTAATTTTGTTTCTTTAAATATTTTCTGGTGCGATCAATCATTATGTTATAAAAGGTGTCACTTTAAATTTTCTTGACTGATTTATTGTGATTGACAAGCCGTATTGACCAACCACAGAGGAACGACGCGGCCCTGCTTGATACCAGGGGATCGACTTCTAAATAATCACAGCATGGACACCAGAGCTGCAACAGCATTAATGACGGTGTGCAATGCACTTGTGCGCCCTGCTGATGTTGCAAATGGCCTCTCTGTACCTCTCTCATCACAGAGAGGCCTCCCTGTCTCTGTGACCATCAGGTAGCTGCATCAATCGAGGTTTAGTGGATGAAAAGGCGGCAGGGGGGCTTTCAGGAACAGTCCCGGGAAAACAACAACGCACCCAGATCACACTAAGTGCAGACTCAGACCTTACATCGTTTTGTATAGGCACAATTCGCCTGAAAAATCACTCGTATCTGTCTTACTTTTTTTGATTCTGGATTCTATAAAGTACATTTGGAAGAAATGAATGTCAGGATGCATTAACGACACTCCCTGATACATTCTGCTGTTTAGTATTTTATTAATAAAACATTGATATATACATGTAGATGAACCAATATGTTTTATTCAAAGGGGACAAAGAGCATAACAACCTTTAATTATATAGCATATGATCTTTCTTAAGAGTGTTATGATGTGCTTTACAGAAAAAGCAAGGCAGATAAAATGACAAAAAAGCCCAAGGACATGAGCATTGAGGAAGAAATCAAATAATCAAATAATTACTTTATTAATCCAAAACTGCGATATTTTTTTATACACAAATATATGTAAAATATGCAAAGTTTTGTACAAGAAGTAAAGTCTAAGATGAGGTAAATTGAGGCTACATTATCTGTCTGAGTTAAGTAAGCAGAAACCCATGTCACACACCGCGAACTGTGAACAACCGTCAGGGCTCCATCAGCAGAGAGGAGCACACACCAGGTCAATAAATCACTGATGTGTTTGGGAGCAAGGCCAGTTAAGAACTTAAAAGTGAGAAAAAAATGAGTGCAGTGATTAAGGTCAATAAAGAACACATAACCATTAGAACCAGAAGGGCAAAAACACACACACACACACACACACACACACACACACACACACACACACACACACACACACACACACACACACACACGCCTGAAAGCTTTACTTGCAGGGGCACAAAATGTACCTAATGATTATAAACCATTTATTTTTCACTGTAACTCACTTCCACAAAGGTCCTGTATATTTTACACATGCTTATGTATATATTCATACAGGCGCCTTATAGTAATTGTCCATGTGTTTTATACTGGTTAACTCATGTGAATGTCATGGTGGTTCTGATAAAGGTATATACCGTAACACCAATTCCTTTAAATGGCCTTCAAAGGTGTTGGTATAAAACTATTGAATGCTATCTTTGGCATGTAGCATGCTCTCTCAACAGGGGGTCCATTGTGAGCTCAAGAGGGTTCCAAGAGTTTGAAAGTGTTTTGAACATGACACGTATGCTTAAAGCTTTACTTGAAGGGGCACAACATGTACCTCATGATTATATACCATTTATCTCCATACCGTAGGTGGAGACTGATTGTTCACTGTAACTCACTTCCACGAATGTCCTTTATATTTTATTGCATGAATACATTTGTAAAGGTGCCCTTGCAGTTGTTGTAAATCTTTGTTATACTGGTAACCTCACTTTCCAACAGTCTCAGTGAGAAGGTTATGGTGATTCTGACAAAAGAGGATACCTTAAGTCGACTGACTTAGATGGCCACGTGTTGGTTTAAAAGTAGTGAAATGGTGAAATCTGTAGAGCATGCCTTTCCAAAAGTGGGTCCATGTTCACATGAATTATGCATATTATCAGTTGAAGTATTTCAGATTTTTTTCTGGAAACCAGTACCTTTATTGAAGTGACAGCATTGAAAGGGGGAAATGAGACGATAAATGGTCCTGTCCTTCGCATGGAGACCAAGTCTCAGTATATATGGGATGCCAGCTCTTCCAACTGAGCTATACTGCGGTCTAAAAACAAGACTATTCATGAAAAAAAAAAACACAGAGAACTACACAACATTAAATTAACTCTGTCCTACTGTACGAGTCCTCAGCAATGTGCTAAATATGTGTTCATCTATTTATAATGAAATGTGAAATGTTTAGCTTGCTGTTAACACCTGAGTTCCATTATCGTTCATGTAAGATGCAAGGTCGACTCGAATTGTGCATGCTGTCGCGCAAGTTCAATAAAATATCTAACATGCAACCAGTATCTGTTATTCGATAGACTGAAACATAAAAAAGAAATTAGATTTGAGTGATAATTGATCATTCTCAAGGTTGTGCACATTGCACTTTGTATTCAATTAAGTTAATGAATACATTACTGATTTTCAATAGGTTCCATCTCAGGACAAAGGTGATTAGTACATACATCAGCACCCATCAGAACAGAGGTTGAATTATTAGCTTATTGATGCAGGTTCGCTGCAATGAGAACAGGTCATTGTGGAAGACTGAGTACTCTACATGTGCAGCGTATAACAGTGCACAAACACAGGAAGGTAATATGAAAGGGAATTAGACAAAAGACCCAATCTGTGAGATGATGAAATGCAAATTGCAACAGGAATATGGTTTGCAAAAGATGTATTAACACTGAGAAGGTGGGAAATACATATATAAAAAGACTTTTATGGAAGGAATGAAGGGTAATGCAGAGTTTAAGGACAGAGTTTGGCTAGGCTGGCATTATATGCAGTGTGGTTCACATCACATGCACAGGGGAAATTAGAGGAGATAGTGCTGCCAGAGTTTCAGCGGTAAAAACACATTCCAGTTACAGCGGCCTGAGAGGAAATTCCAGAGACTCGTACACTTGATGATGATACCCTGCAAGGCATGGCAGCGGTTGCATTTGAAATGTTGTCAGTGGGGGAATTCTAGATGTACTGTGTTGAAACGCACAGCAAGCCGCTAATGTAACTACAGTAATAGGCTGCAACATTTTTATCAATTTGGTTCATAACTGTCGACTTTCCTATTCCTCTGGTAAAGTTTTGACATTTTTTTCAGCTTGGTGATTTTAGAAGGGACTTTTTTGGGCCAAATCTTTGAGTACTGAAAAAGTAAAGGAAGAAAATACAGTCCTCACTAGAGCTTTATTTAAAAACTAATATTCTGCTTGAATGCGTATTTGTTACTGGTAAGTACATCGGCCGATAGGTGCAAACACGTAACACAACGTCCCAGAGCATTTGCATTAGGGGGAAACGCACTGCACTTTCATTAGCAAATATAAAAACACAAATTTGACAAAATACATGCAAATGAAGAAACACATGCTAAGCATTTAGAAAACACTCACCAACTTGATGAAACATGTGCAAGGTTTAATAAAAGCACTGCATAAACTAAACACTGCAAATACTAAACACTGCGAGAAGTTCACAACGGAAACGGGGACACTAAAAAGTGATACAAACAGATGGGACCTGGATCGGAGCGCTTCTTGACGTTCAGGGTTAACCCTAACATACAAGAGGTGTTGTGGGTGGCCCATAACCAAGAACATGTTGCCCATAACCAATGTAAATGTAACATTTAAGATACGTTACGCATAAAGCCAGACCATAGACTATAGATGTGCCAGACTGACAGGCACAGTCCCTATAGCCTAAGGCTGAAAGTTAGGCAGCACGTACGATCCCAAGAACAGAGGGATCTGCTGCTTTGAAAACCTATTTCCTCCCAGCACACGTCATGATCCTGTTACAAAACAGAGAACAGCCAGCAACCATCAATCAACCAGATCCTTTCAGCACACATGTCACTCATCAGTACTGTACAGCTGTGTCCTCAGCTCTGCAGCCTTGAACATGAGTTAGAGATGATGCTGTGAGTCGATACCACAAAGAAGTGAAGCCCATTGATGACACAAGCAACTGTGAAATATCTTCCCTTAACTCAACAACAAAAGAACAACGTGTCCTGGAGTAACTGTGTACAACTCTCTCATCTACTCACTAATTAGAGCTAGAGGCGGGAATGTTCCACAACCCGGTGAAATTTGCACAGCCATTTATTTCAGTAAGAGAGAGGGAAAACAACATATTAAAAATCTCTGCAGGTGGGAAGAGTTTTAGAGGATTATAAAGAGGGTCCTGCTCAATTACATTCATTTTAATTTTAGTTAGCATATCATGCTGGCAATATCTCTGAGGAGGGTGGTAAGGGATTGTTTGGATAATCCTACAAATATGCAATCCCAGGATGCTTCCCCGGTATTCTGAGAATGAAAACGTCTGGCACACACTTTGCTTATGTGTGGACGCTCTGTTAGGTAGGTAACCTCCAAGAGCATGGCCTGTTGTAAACTTTTACATTACTAGGTGAGAGACACGTCCTGCTTTTAGCAGCTCTCCACATCAGTGGTTTTAAAGACCTTGTGCCCAAGTCCCACCAAAGATTAAACCAACATCTCATATTCATGCAAACCAGGTGTTTTCACTCTTTTCCCTAATATAAAGTTTATTTTTCATTAACTAATGCCAGGTGAAATTTGAAAAACAACTATTTTACTCGTAAATTACGTATTCACAAGATGATTAATGCATTGAAACTTAGTAAAAGGACATCATAGAAGCAACACACACCTAAAAGAGTGCCAAAAAATGGAAAATGTCAATAAAAAAAGAATGAGGTCAATGAACTGCACATGCAGCTGAGAAAAGCACCAGAAAATCATTTAGCTCTAGATCGGGCAAGACATTGACATGCATGAGGCAAATCTTGGGAAATGCGAAACCTTTCAAAGACATTTTAACGCATTCAAAACTTGTAATTTAGCTAAACTAATCATTGCCACAGAATCCGTTTGGGAAGCACTGCTCTAAATAAGCCCCCCTCCAAATCCCAGTTTGTACCCCTGCTCCACCAAAGCAGCAACTTTTTTTTACTGAACCCCAAGGAGTCAGAAGAATTTATGTGGGTGTAAAAGTCATCGATAGTCCAGCCTGGGAGCACCTCCTTATGTTATCTATCAGAGCCTGTGAACTGAGCACAGGTGTTCACTCCGCCTATTCCAAATGCCAGAGCATTGATCAAAAGGTCAGACCAGATTGGATTCAATTGCTAATTCACGGTCTCCCTCCTCACAACGACAGCTGTCAATTATGCTACCGGTTACTGAGGTCAGGCGCAATCATGGCGGACCATCATTCACTATGAGAAGTATTGGGACAAAGGAGGAGGACATGTGAAGTGGACAGACATGGAAAGTCCTGCTCTTCATGACCGGTAAAGAAAGAAAACTGCTTTTAAGTCCACAAAATGTTTTACCTAGATATGAAGCTTGAATATCAGTCTTTAGGACAATATCATGTTTGTCAATCAAGTGTATATTTAAGACCACTTTCTGAGGGCGTAACAAGTGCGCAACAGAATAACAAAATAGCAACAGTGAAATCTCCACCAACCTCCTGGAGCTAACTTTAGCTTTATTGGCTAGCTGGCTATCTGGAAGCAACAATTGTCATTTTGGCTGATAAAAAAACGACAGTTGCCAGTGAGAAATTACTAGCCTTTGTCTACCTTCATTTAAAATCCAGGAGGCATTGTTTCTTAAATTAAATATGTTTGTCTGGGAAATCTGCCAGCGCTATCACTGTAAACGGTATGCGTGCCATGCGAGAATTGAAAACTTAATAGCTGAAGCAACAGCTTGGTGGCGCAGGGCTTATATTGACACTGAAAATATGACGACACTTACATTGTTCAAACAGAGCAACTAAAGTAGCAGTAATCTCGCTGTCAACTAGATGAACACCATGCATGCATACATATGATGTGTCCCATTGATCTGCTACTCTCATTTCATAGTCTTAAGTTTCCCCTCCCCTGCAGGGGGCTGCTGGCATGCTGGGGCACCGGCCTGAAGGACATTGAGCTGTGTCTAATGTCCTCTTGCATCAGGGAACAGAGTGTTTGAACAGACAGAGGTGAACATTCAAAGCGTCATGTTGGTCATCACAGCAACATATTTTCTTCCTTTTCACAGCAGATTCAAGGCAAATGACAGTCTGTGGCTCATTGTTACACATATATTCTGCTGTACTGCCATTAAGAAGATCTTAACCAAACAATGCAGGCCTAATGCTGCCCTAGTGTGTGATTTTTGATAGCATGCCAGCATTCAACAACGAAGGCAACATGACCATGGATGTATAAAATAGCATAGAGAAGGGTTCCCTTTCATTCATGGAAGTTGTTCAGTGACGCATGAAGCAGAAATGGCTGGTCTTGACTAATTTCATACCAAGGTCTTTTGCATCCATGAGCCCATGGAGAAAGCGCAGTAGCATTTCCTTTCAACCTCAAAATAACAGAGGAAAGAAAATGACTCTGGACTGTGACTACTTCCTTTTCTGGCTTTGCAGCACAACAACTGCGTCCCCCCATTCTGTGTCTGTATCTTTTATACAGAACAACAAGGCAGAGTAATGCTGCAACAGTTCCGCCTCCAACAAGCTGTGTGAAATATCTCTTTGCTAAAGTCCCAAAGTTTATCCATTGAGGAGGGGAGGAAAACAGGTCGAATCCGTGTGAACATTAATCCAGATGGCTGTCTGCAATTAGAAAATCCTCATTGTCATTCTCTGACATTTCACCCCACCCCCCACCCCCCCAGAGCCTTTGCTTATATGAGTCATGCTGACTGGAATGAGGATTGGAGGAATATAGAATTCGGATGCTTCAGTGAATGATCAGCCTGATACGTCTCTTGATCCAAGGAGGATAACTTTTCTGTCCTGATTGTCATTGAAAACTTAGACATATCAAATAAAAAAGAGTATAAACCAGCATGTTAGCAGACTGGAGAATAATTTAACATCAATATTTTTTTGTTAAAACCGATTGATGCCATTTGGGGTTGTCACAATCTGTCTGTTTCCTGTTTTATTTTGAAAAGTCTTCTCTCTGCAATTAAAGATATTTGTTTCCGTTTAAACCTTGGTACTGCATTTCGGTCCACTTTGCTCTGCCTCCACATGACGAGGGCAGAATATTATAACTCAACAAAACCTTGAAAAAATGAAAATGAAGGTTAAAAGCCAACTGAATATTATACATTTTTCCGGAACATTTGTTTGAGGGCATGGCTAAATCTAGCTGGGCCTTTCTACTGCTAAACCTGTAAATAAAACCGAGGGGTTGCATCAAATGAGTGTTGAGTCACCTGCGAGAACTGATCATCTAAACAATCATTTTATGGATTAGTTACACATCCCCTTTACTGCAGAATGACAAATCAAAATGTTTAGAAATGAATGCCAGAACCCTTTTTTTTGCACTTAGATACTTCATTTTTTGTTCCACTTATTCATTTCTTATTGGCAGTTTAGTAAAAAAGGAGACAAAAAGGTTACACGTACAATTGATACCAGTACAAAGGGTGTGTACATGATTTCATTCAGAGTGGAAGTCACTGCAGTTATGCCAACTGAGTGGCAGTGTTAGCGTTCAGCCTGAATGTTGAGGAAACACAATCACACACACACACACACACACACACACACACACACACACACACACACACACACACACACACACACACACACACACACACACACACACACACACACACACACACACACACACACACACACACACACACACACACACACACACACACACACACACACACACACACACACATCTTAAATGGAAAACACCTGTTGTGAGATTGATTGTAGGAAAATAGTCAAAAAGGGAAAAGAGAAACAAATGGATAGCTGCAAGTTACTGCAACTATAATTGAGACCTTTTTGAGGACACTACATGAAGTTAAAATAGACAGAAACCTGAATATTCCTAAGAAACCAATAAGGAAGAAACTAAAACTAAATTCCAATCAATGAATCCCTAACCTTCTTGGATAGCCGTGAGTCAAGGCTTATTTAACTAAAAACCCTGTGGAGCTCCAACACACCCGTACTCCACTCACAGGTGCTTCCACTTATGTTGCCTGATTAGACCTCTTCTTGGAGTTGTGTGGGTGTGTACAAACCGGCCTTGATTGGCATCTTCCGTACTGTGGGCTGTCCACTAATTAGACAATTGGGGGTTCGATCCTTGGCTCGTCCAGTTTGCATGTTGAAGGGTCTTTTGGCAAAAGACACTTTAGGCCTATACCCCAAATTGCTCCCCAAGCAATGTGGGTGATTGAACATCTAGAAGATCTAGAAAATGATACTACCAGACATGACAGGCTTGTGAGTCTTTGTGTGTCATCATTGCAAAATGTGCTTCAGGGTCCTATCCTATGAAGGGAAGGCAACGGGTTTTAGTTATCTGGCCTCACATGTCAGACACGACGCAATGCCTTGCCTTACTTTGTTCGGAATACTTTGATTATATGCAATAGGAGATTATTCTATAATATCTTAAAGTAAGTCTACAGGTAACTTAAGTTGCAATTTTATATCAATTTTACTTTTCTTTCACATCGCTGGAGTTGCAAAAATGTAACTAAAATTACTAAAATTGTTATGTAGTGTAATGCCTGTCTCTGAAAACTGTAACCCTGTAAGACCCTATGTCAATGTTCGTACCATGAGTAGTTGCTTTTATAAAGGTCGATTTGTATTCGGAAACATAACCCAAGGTAGGTTGTGCAGCCTTCCTCACTTGTTACCACAGAGGAGGTGTTAAAGTTAAGGGGCTGGTTAACCCTAACACTAACCCTAACCCTGGCCCAATTTGGTGTTGAGGTAAAAATCAACAGAGAAAACCAGGTGTTTGGCCCATGAGATCTACAGGTCTTATCACTCAACAAATAAAACAACACCAATATAAGACACTCTCAGATCTTAAATAATCCCTCAACTGCACAAAAAGTGTCCCTGTAATCATGTTTAGTAGTGTGGTGTATCCTTCCCCCATATGTCAGACTTCTAAGTCCTGTTAGGTTGATCTGAGAAGATGCCCTTCAGGTTATTTATGACCGGTAGGATTGACCAAGGTAAGAGCCAGCAATGATCTCCCTGTCACTTTCACTAGTTTATATCAAAAAGCTGATGCTTCATCACAAACCCCACTGATGGCTCAATTCCAGCAGCAAAAATACAATCAGCTGCAACATTGACCATCTGTCTGTGGGGAAAATATGGTGTTTATGAGGGTGAGCTCAGTTTTTTCCAGGGTTACGGTGAGGTGTTCCTGAGTCAAATAGCTCACAGCACTTAGGTCACCCACTGATGATCAGTTAAGGGAAAAAAGAACAATGTTCACTGAACATCCCAGTTGAGTGAATTTGAACATGTATGGGTATGCATTACACAGTGACATGCCTTTTAACGCTGCAGGATTAGTATAGCACAGTTACCCACGTGTCAAATGCAATCAGAGTGACTGTTCGGTCAGAACTGAGTTTTCAGGCTTACTGGTGTATGAAATTCATTTACTCCACACTTCTTCTCAGACTTCATGTTAAATCAGTGGCCATTCAGCTCTGATGGGAGGACTTATGGCATGTGGCGGCCTGCAGCAAACTCAGCAGAGGGCTTTGCACTTTAGAAGGAAATGTTGGCAGAGGTGGTGTAAGGTCAGGAGAATCAGATGTGGTTAATGTGTCATCTTTGGAACAATGATGCGTAATGCTGCTACTATTCAGTCGCCATAGGTTTTACATTTCTAGTGTGTGTATTAGTATTTATATATTGGATCTTTTCATGTATATCCCAATACAGCTTTCCTTTGCTTGTATGCTCACAGTAAATTATACTGTGCAAAAGAGAGAAAAAACTAAAGAGTCCGCCATCTTTACACATGCCTAAGTACTACAAATACATTCAATGGACAAAATGGCACGGTCAGAGTGGATAGTTTGGTCAACAAAACATAAATTCTTATTATTGTCATTCAAAATGTGAAAGTGTGAAAGTAAGTGGACTGTTATTGTACAGTACTTACTGCCTGGATGTAAGCCATATTGAATATTTGTAATGGACTGCATTATGTAAAGTGTGTTGTGTACAGTAGGTTTGTGTGTGGTAAAACTAATTTCATTCTTATTTCTTTGTCAATTATGTTACGTAACCAGTCAGTTAAATTCAAAGTTTTATAAATGGACCATTATCAGTATATTCATTAAAAGAGAATAATTCTGCAGATGTGCATTCTGCCTACTCAAGTGTTGTATTTGGGCTTTTGAGAAAATTACTTTACAACCACATAAGTCTTAATTTTTTCATTACTGTTTCCCTTAAACCGTAACATTGACTGGCATGAAATTGGCACCTAGTACTGCTACAAACATCATTAACTCCATGGCAAGATCATATTTAATGTTATAATCCCCAAAAGCCCACAAACCCAAAGTTCAATTTACAGAAATGGACAGTGTTACAAATCTTTTTCTGCCCTCCTAGCGTGTGAGCATTTACCCAGATTCCCTTTGGTCCTTTGTCTGGCTCATCAGGTTCATGTACCTTCCAGGCAATTAGTCAGTCAACGCTCAACCACCCAATCAAAAGGCCTCCATAATAACCAGTGGGATACCAATTAGAGAGAGGTGCTCATATCTCCTAGGCCAGATTTCACCCTCCTATACAGAGCTACATTAATAGTGCTGAGTGGCTGTCATAGAGCAGTATATTACACTTTCAAACTGAAATAGGTAGGAGGAAAGAAAATCAAACAGGATTTTGAAGTCGTGTAGAAGAAATGGAAATCTGTACCATGAATCTGCAAACATCACAGCGATGAAACAAGTGCCCATCCTCTGATCCACAGACATGTCATGATTCAGCCAGATGTGATGCAGATGGTTAAAATACCTCTGTTCCTGTCCGTCACTTTTGATGTGTCGTATACGACCACAGCCTGTAAAAAGCATATTGATTGAAAGTAATGGAACCTCCTCACATCTACATCTTTTCTCATTTTGCCCAAGCCCTAGAGGGTCAACACAGTGTCTATGGTAATTGGAAATGCTGCCGAACCCTCATTTTGAAGGACAAAAACAATTTTGGCCAGGATGGGTAATAAATGGGACTAATGTCTTTGCCGTTTGGATGCTGTCTGCAGGGCTGAGTTTTGTGTATACAGCCTAAGGCATAGGAAATGTTACTCTTCTGAGGTTAGCTTTGACAAATCTCTGAACCCAGCCTGCTGGAGGAAAAATGAAACCGCCAGCAGCAAATATAGGAATAGGGAGTGTGAAAATAACCTATATCAATAACATTGACTGAGGCATGACCAAACACAAAACAACATATACCTTCAAACTGTCTGAAGGAGTGTTGAGTATATCTCTCAAACATAACATCATAACACCCACAGAGATTCTATAAAAATTGTATTTTATTGGCAGCAATTTATGAGACACGATAAGCAAAATTAGGCTAATAAATGTCTATATTTACAACAAGTAGATCCCAATCTGTAGGAAGTGGATATATCATTAGCTTTCAAGGCAGCTGAATTCTTGCAATATCACTTCTCAAGAGAATTGTGGTTTCACAACTAAAGCCGGCTAGCATTTTGGCTGGAATAACGGCTTTCCCCACTGAAATCTGGAAAACACAGATGAATCAGAGAGAGAAAGGAGGAGAACTGGGTCCAGATTTATGGACAAAAGGAGATATATTCCATGTCTCCCCCCTCTCATCATGGGCAAGGTAGGACTTCTGGCTATAATGGACAAGATGACTGAATTAGCTATGAGTCAAACGGAATACCCGTAGGGTAGTTTGATGTGCTTTACAGAAACATGGTTGCCCCGTATGGTTTGATCTGCACCAGGATATAACTGAAAACAACATTTCCGTCAATGGCCTCTGGACTTTCCGGGGCAACACTTTCATCAGCAATGTTCCCAACATTTCCTTTGAGTGCTTCCTGACTGTTAGGATTGACAAGGATGCATCAAGAGCTTCACCATGTCTTCAACATGAGTCTTATACATCCAGCACAACTTGCATGAATTTAATATATAGTACCTCTTTTGAGAAAACAGCCTGGTCATTTTCTTCAAATGACTAATGTCAATAAATAACATATCGGGGTGTTGTCTGAGGTATGTCTTTTCATACTACATTTCATGTCAAAAAAATACTCAAGACACATTATTGCACAGGGTTACATGTTCCTCCATGAACACACACACACACACACACACACACACACACACACACGCACACACACTGCTGCTGTAAATTCTCAGTATGTGGTTAAAGTTGTTTTTTTTATCTGCGTCTGAAAATACACTCCATCAAATGCACTTCAGTTTGAGCAATGTCAGGCTTTAAAAATAAAACTACCTATTCATGACCCGTTTTTTAAGATTGATATCTGTAGTAAAAATGAATAGGGTTGGGGCGGACTGCTGCAGACAAAGTAGAGAAGTATTGAGAGGCTGACTAATACACTGCTGGTTTAAGTCTTTTCATGGCATTTGTTTACAGAGATAGAGTTGTCAGCCTTATCCTTTAAGCTGATAATGTACTCCTTTTTTTAAAGACAAGGTCAGAGTAAGGATAACTAAACTCTGTCTTCTTTTTTTCACAACATAGTTTGTATAATATTGTGCGATGTACCGGAATGAAGTGAACCTACCTTTAATTTTGCTTGTGATTTTAACCCTGTTAATCCCGCTCGCCTACATACACGTAATTGGAACAGAAATCCAGTACACAGCAACCACTAGCAAACAATCCCCCATCTATCAATCCTTCTTCAAGGTACTTATTATCCTTGACAGGGTTGCTGTTGCAGCAGGGAAAGCACAGCAGTTCAGCCCCTTTGCCCACCAAGCTCGCTCCACCTCTCCCTGGGGGACCTCAAATGGAGATTCAACCCCTACAGCATGTTCTGGTCTGCCCCCGTCTCTTACTTGGCTGGTTTCTCCCCGTTAATTTATTCTTGAAACGCATCCAAGGAGAAGGTGCTTGCGGGGCATCCTAACCAGGTGTCCGAACTACCTCAGATCCACAGCCTGTTGTGTTCAGTGCACATGCAGCTCCAAAATACCTCTGCTGCCAGATTATTACCACATGTAACAGACTGCTCAACTTTTGAAATCCAAATTGCTTGTTTATCAGGAAAGAGTTTGACATATTTGAAATCAACTTTGTTGCTCTCTTTCTGGGCCTTTTTGGCACATGCCTATATTACCTGGGGACCTCTTGTTATTTGTAATGATTGCGGAAGTCGTTTGTTATAATTATGCGCAATTCGTTTTATAAATTACACATTTTTGCACAAATAACCTACCACATAATAACAAAGAAGTCATGACGTGGGAGTTTAACATTTTAATTTTCACATTTTCTTTATTAAAATGCTAATTTATTTCATTTCATTTCCTACCCTCATGTGTCTTCCACCTCCCAGATGTTCCACATTCCTCACTTGCTCACCTGCCCCTGATTTTGCAATTATTTTCTCCGGTTTATACTCTCCCTTGTTTTTCCTGTTCACCTGCCAGATTTTTCTTTATTTGTCTGTATGTTTTCCAGCTTTTTCCAGGGTTGAGCTTCAATGTTTTTGACTCAGCTTAATTGGCCGAAGATGGTTGATTTTTGCCTGCGCCCTGTTTTCTTTGTTTACTCGGTTCAGACTGATTTCCTGCCGATGACGTCAAGTTCTTTTAATAAATAATTTGCATTGGTTCTTTTAACTAGTGTTCACTCTCTCTCTCTCTCTCTCTCTCTCTCTCCTTCCCAAAAACAGCAAAATGTAAGTTTACACACTTACATTTCACACACTAAACAAATGCGATAAACGTGATTATAGTTTAGCTTTAGAAGTGCTAGGAGCCTTTTTTTACCTTTAGATGTAAAGCACTTATTGGCCAGTTTCCAGTCCTTACGCTAAGCTAACATAGCATCAAATCTATCGTTCAGGCATGAGTGGAAACAATCTTGTCAGCTAACCTTCTGCATGAAAGTGCATTCAACTATGCAACAGTTGTAAATAATGATAGGAAGGCTGTGTTTGCACATCTATTTTGGTACATGTGAGTTACAGTATTAGTTCTGCATCTTAACAAACTGTATCTACCATATTTTAAGGATAAGTAGAATTGAATGCATCAATTCTGCTAATACACCTAGTTCTTCGGTACTGCACAAACAAATATGCTGTGGATGCCTAAAAGCCTCTCCATCACACGTAAGTAACCAGCATTGATTTCTTAGAGTATCTGCACTATGCACAACCTTCAACTGCGCTGATCCTCTCCTTACAGCCTCAATCTACTGCATGTGCAAAGCTGTGACTGCACAATAATGCAAAGCACAAAAGACACAAGTGATGCAAGCAGTATAACATGTTCAGGTAAAGGCCCCTTCTGTCCTTTTCCGACATAGAAAACGTTCCTGGTAAAATAGAAAGATAATGTTACCATGTTGCAGAATTCCCTTGTTCTTCATTTTTTCGTATTAGAATTATCCTATGGCTTAATTAATGAGAGAGGGGTTTATCTGTAATCCAGAGGCAATGATTGTAAGATACGATTGTTTATTCAGTCTCAGACTGTGGTTTTGCAGAGGAAGTGATTTTTGTATTGCTCTGAAAGAAGTACATGAGTTACATTATCAGCTGTGCTGGAGTTTTCCCTTTTTCATCAGTTAAATGAAAAGCCAAGCAATGTTTTTTCTGCCAGTAGGATCATTTTAAATGAGTGCAAAGCTGTTCAGAGGATGACGGATGAAACAGGGGATGAATAAAACTCATATTAAGACCTTACTCTGTTTACTTATCTGTAAACCCATTTATCAGGGTGGATCAAATCTTTATTAACAAAGTTGAGCAATCTTTTTCATCTTGGGAGTCCTTTAGTGAAACAAATAAACAGGCCACTTTATCAGGAGGATTATTATTGATTATTATTTTGCAGTTTGAGCCAACATTTTAAAGCTTTCCCACTTAAAATCAACAGAAATGAACAAACACATCTGAAGATTCATTTTGTTTGATGTCAATAAAACAAAAAGGCGGATCAGGTGACAGTGACATGGATGCAGGTCTCATGGTGCGATGCAAGGTCATGGAACCGCATATATAGGATCAATCAGACAGATTAATTAAGCACAGGCTGCTGACATGATATATTTGGACACCCCCACAACCTCAATGTCCTGTTGTCAATGCCCTTGCACAACTTCATTAATTTACAGTAAAGATAAATGTTTTGGGACTAAACAACCTGCATTTTCTGGTAACTTTGTCATTGTTTGTCCGCTACAGCGTTGCAAAGAGATCCATAAATGCCTCTCATCTTTTATCAAATAAAAATAATATATCATGAATCCTTGTGAAGATATTGGTCTGCAGTGATACAAACACAGCAACCCATTCCCCTGGAAATGCCAATCAAGTTTTTAGGAAAATACAACTGCCTTCTTGCTTATAATCAAGGTTAAAATATTTACAGGTTGCTATGGTCTTGTGTATCAGATGGAAGACTTAGTGAGGTGTTGATGTGCAGGACTTTGATTCACAAGACAGGGTTTCACATACTGAGTCCTGCCTGTAATTAGGTTAAGGATATAAAAGCCCAACCAAATATTATGAGAATATTGTGTTTAAATCAAAAGAAGTCAAAGTAAACAACTACTTTATCATGTTTCAAGTCAATCTTAACATTTGGTTACAAGCAAAGGCGGACCCAAGAGCAGCAACAAATAAGAAATCAAGTAGTCCAACCAGGAAAATCAGGCTTAAATTCTCAAAAAAAAGAAGAAGCTGATAACAAAGAAAAACTGAGAAAAACTAAATATTTACAAACCGGGGAGCAAGAAGTAGAATCAGGGAAAACTGCAGGAACAAGCGAGCGATTACGAACCGACCGAGAACACTAGGGAAGACTAGTCACGAGACAATACACAGCTGGGGAGGGGAGGTGAAACACAGGGGCAGCAGGTGAACACAATAAGACAACCAGGCACAGGAGGGAAAACACAGGAAGTAAGACAGGACAACACACAAGGAGAAAATACATTTCAAAATAAAACAGGAAACTATACACACAACACTCAAATCATGACACTAAGACAATCTTCCTCCAAAAGGTGCCTTGTAAATGATCAATGATTTAGCTTCACATTTAGTACTTCTCCCCAACACTGTGTGTATCCTTGTTGAGTGCACTTCTTCTTTTAAAAATGTGTCTTCTTCTTACACATTTCTGCATTGTTTGGAATGGCACCATCACCTCTGGATCAGTGCATTGATGTGAAAGTATGGGAGGATTGTGTCACCCATACACTCACCTAAGTCCTTGTGCGCTTCAAAGTGGACAAACAAAACATGCCTCTCAATCAATAGTGCTACTAGTGGGGAAGAAATCCACTAGGAACATTCAACCGTTGAGCGCTTTGAGTTTCTGAACATACGATAACAAATATTCTAATGCTTCAAATAAATAATAAAGCATAAATTGAACGAAAACAGATAAAGAACATCTTGTGACTAATCTTGATGTCCCGACAAAGTCTTTATTGCGGCGTATCTACATTTCTTTTCAAACGTGTTTCCTGTGACGAAAAATATAAACACATGTCCAGGAGAACGGTTAAGCACAGAGCACACTGCAACAAGAGATGGAAATATGTGTGCGCTGAGATTGCCATACTACGAACAAAAAAGCCCAGAAAATGAGTTTACCAATATTATTGTTCTACAAAGATATCTAATAGAGAGTATGATGTAGCAAGCTGTAATCTGATTTGTGTTGTCTGTCACGATTAAACACATTTCTCTTAGTGATTTGTGAGAGGAAACGCTCAAATGCCGCAACATCCTATAAAACAAATCTCCCACTGGTTGATTTTTCAGTGACAATTATTTGCAGTGTTGTTTTGTTCGCTCGAGGAGCAGATGTGGCCCTGGGGCGGTGGTTAGTGTTATCTGTTAAAAATGAGATGTGATTGGTATGGAGCGATGGAAACTCTGGCACAGTGAGGAATTTGACACTCTCTGTGATGAATTAACACCTTTGTCGTGCGTGTCAGTGGAGTTATCAGGTGCTGCCACAGATCTTTACACACACAGAATGAAGATAAATGCCAGCTTAGAAAAAAAAGTTGTGCTTTTGGTGACGGGGAAATGTTTTATAAAACCTTGACATCTTTTGTTTGTCTCTATTAGAAGAGTAAAAATGTGTTGAACCACCCCAGGGCCGCTGCTAAACTTTTGGAGGCCCTAAGCATAATTGGACTTCACTACCTATTGTGATCTAAAGGATTTAAAACTAGTTGAACCTCCACCTTCCAAAACACAAATGCTTAAATATTAACAAGCAATAATATATGCGATATTAAATCACTATAAGGGATCATTTTCTGCAGAAATGTTATTGATCATAGTCTTAGTGCATGACATTGAATGCAATATCTTTACATTGTTGTATTAAGTAGTAGTTGATGGTTTAGCAAAGGATGTAAATACTTATTTACATGAATGATACTTTTTTAAATGCTCCCCTTTTTATGACTTATGTTTCATCCTTTGCATCAATATTTCAGTTTTCCACCCCCAATTAGACAACACTGAGATATAAACCTGAGATTTAAGGATTCAGATATCTATGACATCCAATATCTCAACAGCTTTGGCCTTAATAAACTAGTGTTACCACAAATCACTTCAAAGTCAGCTCGCTGTAGGTGGAACTCACCTCATCATGGGCCCACTTGCAGATAAATGCGGAGGCTGCATACAGTGGGTAATGATCTGTCATGTTTTTGTAAAGGTGCAAGCTCTCCGTTTTCGTGTCCTCATCAAAGACTTACCTTCCAGGCATTAGGGAAAGTTTGTCTTGTAAAGCTCTCTGCTCTCCGATTCTTATATTCTCATGCTTATCATCAGCACATTATGAACAATTTGTCACACTGCTTGAGGAGCCGGTTGGATTTTTGTCCAGGGACTTTTATGTAGAGTTTTCTTATCTTTAATCTTTACATTATCGCTGTCTTTATCATTTGCATCTTGAACAAAACATAGAATCTACTGATCATTCCCTCCTTTTATTGCCTTCCCTGCCCTAGACTTTAAATTAAAACTACGTACAGATGTTAGACATATGAAATAGAATATATATGCAAACATTTCTCTATTGGAATAAAACCATAAGAGCTGTTATCTGAGTTGTTAGCAAATAAAAAAATGGTTGCTATTCATTCCCCTTGAACACATGAGAAGCAACCCATGATGTGTGCAATTGATTATCATGTCAGCAGTGTCATACTGTAACTACTAGCTTTCCTCTTTAGAATATAAATGAGCTATAAAAAAGACCTCTCCAGTGTTATATAGTAACTTTTAAAATGATACTCTGACATTTATTTACAAGTGCCCTAATGTTACCTAAATCTGTATATTTAATTTGATCCAACAAACAATACAAACAAATTAGTCCCTAATAGTGTTCAACCTTTGTTGATCTCCATTTATATGGATTACTCGGCTATAATGCACTTCACACAAAAGCAAAGGGAAATGTGTGTCTGCTATACTGTGTAATTACCAAATTATACAATAAGCCAAATTACAAGTGATACTACTAATGTGTTTGGTCACTTGAAAAATCATTTCATCCAGGGTGGCAAATTACTGCTATGTGTTTTCAAATCACCCACTGGAACAAGGGCTGTTCTTCTTCCACTGTGTCAAAGAAGCAGAGCAAAGTCTGGCCCGTGGAGAGCTGAATATTTGAAAATGTATTAAAACCAAAGACAAGCGTGCACTTTAATGCTATAGTCTTAAATAATTCTCTTTGATAGAAGCAGAGCATAACAAACGGGCTTGGGTTTTTACATAGCTTTGTGTTTTCTTTTGTTCTTCAAAGAACTGATTTATATGTGAACTAAAAGAAAGTAAGTCAGTTATAGTGTAATAAAACACTGATGAAGAGTCACCTGTTGTGAAGGCACTTCACTTCTTACTGTGATTCATTTCTAGCGCTTTTTATCTTTAAAGGGCTTCGAAGATACAGTATATGTGTTGCAAATCGTTGTTCTGATAAACACAAAAGGACAAAAACTAGTCTAACAATAGTATTTATGTTTTTAAATAGAAATATCCACTTGTATTTGAAGCATAAGTAAATTTAGGAAGGGTAGAGGCAAACCGTCCACAACTGGAATAATTGGCAACGCATAAACCCCTTTTTCCTTTTCTTTTTAAAATACATAGAATATCAGTTATATTTACTATGCAAGAAACGGGAGTGCTGATTAGATATTCAACAATTTAAATAAAACAAATGTGTCCATTTAATACAATATAATGGAAGGAAAAAATACAAGTATCATTTATAAAGTAAAGTATATACTCTAACTTGGTAACTCTGTGCATTGGCAGCTTCCCCGGACAGCTAAAATAACTTTGGGTCGGCTCAAATTCAGTTTACTGTGAAATCCAAAAAGCACATGTTTACATAGCCAGCTGGTCTGTGATGGCTTTTTACCAGAGAATACCAGAGGGACAAGAGGTAGGGAAGATTTAATTGGCTAGTCAAACTTTTTCATGGTCTCTCAATTTCTACGAGTGAGCAGACATTTACCTTTTTAGTTTTTGAGCATACACTGTCCACGCCTGACAACCGAATTTAATTTAGATAAACTGTGAGAGTGTCAGTTTAACACCTAGGGACAGTCTTCTCTGTAGAAATAATACTTTATGAGTACATTGGGAAATGTGTGCAACATTCAGAGCTTCAAGGTAGAAAACTGCAGGCAATTCAGAACTTGAACGAGTTATGCATGCTTTGTCTCACTGTAGAACGCTGCTAGTCTTGCCGGATGTAGCTACCATGTAAAAGCTATTGTATCACCCTAAATTAACTGTCATGTGTAAATATGATACAAATGGAAACTAAAGTGGTAAAATACAAATTCAGGTCCCTCGGCATCACAGGCTGAAAGAGTCTGAAGGATTTTTCTTCGTTCAGAGCATAGAGAGTGATAAATCCAACAAAAGACTTACATTTCTTCATGAAATCATTCTCCCACTGATCACTGCTAATCAAGGCACAATCAGATGCAGTAACACAGGAAGAATATGTGAATGTGACCCTCCAGCGTGAAAGACAGTCAGACGATTTAATTCAGCAATCACCAACCAGTTTAAATACCTGATTAGATCCATTCTGTGTCTGCTCATGTAAAAATCAAACGTCCTGTAATAAGAGGGGTTTATATGCCCTTCTTCTCTCTTTCAAGACAAAAACCCCATTATATCTCTGGTTTATTATCAGCCAGTGAGAGTGATTAAAACCACCTTCGATTGCTTGCAAACATTTTCTCATCAGTTCATAGAGAGGCGGCCCTGTTGACTCTTTAGTTATAATGGCCACAGGCAATAGCCAATCAAACCCGGCCTTTATTGGCTGTTGCTAGGAAACCACACTTTCCATATGTGAATCATCCTGGACATGATGAGATTTGTGCAGGCTTGACACTTGAATGCATTGCATCATTCCTCACACTATGCACTTCAAAAATACTTGGGATTCATAAGAGTGGGAAATCTAATGAAAAAAGTTGAACAGGCGGATGGAGGGAGCACAGACAGCAGCTTGGAGGAGATTGGAAGGCTGCAGGGGGGCTGATATTGAATGCTCTCACATACACTGTTGATGAGAAACGACATGTTTTCTCTGGTCAACAGGAACTTATACTGTGAAGGTAATCTCCTTTTTCATGTCTCTGCTCGGATGTTTTACCATCAAAGCCCTGCATGTGACAGAAAAAATCTGTCTAACAAATGTTTGAAAGCATGACGTCCATCATTAGCCTAAATCAGTGTCCTTAAAATATCCCTGCAGTTTTGGTAAACACATTTATCCACTTTCATTTCCTCAATGCTGAGGAAAACATATTAGCATAATATTATTCTTACATATTTGTGTACTGAGTCACTTCGTAGAAAAACAGGGGGGGTGCTACCCGTTTTTAAACATTTGTTTTTTACTAAAAGGCAAGATGAGAAAAATTAAATGAATACTTTTTTACAAAGTTGTATAAGGAACTAATGTTATTAAAGTACACCTGTACTGTGAACAAATATATATCATATAATAATAACCACTAAAAATATATTTTAGCTTGCACTCCTCCGAGCACACCAAATACCTTGACATTTTTTATTTCTTTTGCCGCATTTATTCTGTAGTTTATCTCATTGTGCATTTAGTGACCACTTGTTCTGTGTTTCTGTGTGTGAATGTTGTATATAGATCCTTTAACAAAGAAAATGCGGTCTCCCCCTAGGCTAACTAATAAACCAGGCTCATAGTCTACTTCAATTTAAACCAGTTGGCCAAGCAGTACCTACTTGACCGCCAGTTAAAGAGTTTAAACTGCAAGACATGTCCCGCTTACACCAACTGAAAAAAACATTGGAATTAACAACCAAACTGTATGAGTAATACTATACGTGCAGTAAGTAAATCCCAATTATAAGACTTACAGTGCCACACACCAAATGCCTAGAAACATACTAACAAAAACCCTTTTATCACAAGGAAAAGCAGGTAACTCAATCTGATTGGTGGCTCCTGTATTTTAAAGAAACTGTATGTGCTCTATATCATATAAATCCACATTACAGAACTCCAGATTTGTGCAACTGAATTGTGCAGGAGGCGTCTAATGAAGCAACCTGCTGTGAACTAGGTAACATTAAATCTTCCAGCTGGGAGAGACACGTTAACGGGAATTAGCATTCATTCTGGAATATTATTGGCTCATTAAGCATTAATAGACCTCTCAGATCAGTATTTACACTGAACCAGTTTCTACGTTCTAGTTGGAGCGTGTGAGCTGTTCTGGGTTTTGTGTAATCACACAAGTGTCTGTTGACATGCACATAATCATTACCAGGTAGTCCAATGAAATGCAAACAAGCGACGGATGATAAATTCCTGCTAAGTTGTCAAAATATGTAAAATAACATGATGGGCCTGGGGGGAAGGGTGGGCGCAAAATAAGCATTAGCAATGGTGTAATTGGCTGTAAATGGTCCAAAACACTTAATGATGTGGGAGTGAAATGCATGCTGGCACATATGATAATCCCCTTGTAATGAGAATTCACTAGATATCACTGGCTTTGTTCATGCCCCAGCATCTCCGAGAGAGCTTAGTCACCCCAACAGTAACAATGAGCCATAGAGTAAGAGATGGCATGGAATACAAGTGAGAGAAAAGTGAAATTACACACAAAATGAACTCATTTGTTAAAAAGGGGGGAAGAAAATAGACATGTCCATTATTTCTCTGCTTTTGAATGATTAAAGGAAGTCAATGTGATTAATACTGTCATGTTTCCAGGAGTGTGTGTTGAGGGAGTGACAAGAATCAGCTTGGAGCTATTTTAACTGCTAAAGATTAGGATGCAGACCAACTAAGCTTCCCAAATCCCAAGCCCAAGGTCTCAAAGTAACAAAATAAAGAATGAGAAGCACAGATAAATATGTCACAAAACCCAGATGTTTAGGGTTTGTATTTTTATCTCAGATCAAATTCACAACGGCTTAAAGAGAAAGATAACTATCACATCTCTGTGGAGGAAAAAGTATTATAACCTTAATGAAAAAGTAGCAATACATAAAAATACACATGAAGGTCCTGCATTTAAAATCACAGAAGGACAGAAGTATCATCAGAAATATAAATAAATGATTCTGCTGAAAAATTGCCCATGTAGATTATAAATGGCAAAAGATTTGAAACCGTCTGAGCAATTTCGAGGGAAATCACTCTTTGGTCAAACAAGAAACTCAGATAACTGACACCTGATACAGAGTCCCAGATAAGTCAAAAAGTTAGGAAGCACACTTTCAAATACAATACATGTTCTATGTTTTTTTTCTTATTACTTTATTTGTTTTAAAAATGACTCAGCTTAAGTACATCAAAATTGAAACGCAGTACAATGCACAAGTTTTTATTTTGTTATGTTCCATCACTGTTTCTTTTACGGATGCTCATGAAATTTAAACAAATGAGACAGAACACGCTGCAGAAATTATTTGGAAAAGTTATTGTAGAATTTCAGTGAATATCTCATGCAACTTAACATTTCCTCAGACCCATCTACATAATAGTCTTGTATTAATTTGAATATGAATTTGAAATGGGATTCATTACATAACAGCAGAAGAATAATGACAGCTGTGAAAGACAAATTCTTATGAATGTAGTAGATGAATAGAAAAGTGTCTACTGGGTCTTTAAAAATGTCTGCAGTTAAAATGGAAAGATATGAGCTGCCAACTTAATTTCTGTATAATTAATACAATTAAACCAACCGATTTTTTTCATGGGAATTGAAATGAGAAAAAAAATCAAGTCCTATCTTGAATGTGTTGGAGGCTTTTGACCTATACATGTATCAGCTAAAAGCTCAATATTCATATACTGTATATACTGTACATATGCTATTTCACTTGGATATCCGTTCAAAGAAGATAACAAGTCCATATCTAAAAAAGAAATCTGTCTTAATGTTGAGTGTCTAGCTTTCTTTACCCAGCTTGATTGTGGTAGAGAATACTTGACAAAAATCTACCTCAAAATGTATGATGTGTATTGTGCAAAATGCTCTCTTTGTCATTACACCTCGAGACTCAGCTGTAACATATGGAATTAGTTTAATAAAATTCCCTGAAATAGAGGATACTTCTATGACTGTTGTGTCAATGTTTTAATCATGAAGTTGTTTTGCCTGATAAAAATGTTGATTATGAATCAGAGTATTTTTGATCGCTCTATTTCTGCTGAGAGCACTTACGTTGACATAAGCACAATTACTATATTGTGGAGGTAATCTCCATTTTCGTGTGTCTGCTGGGGTGTTTTACTATCAAAGCCCTGAATGTGACAGAAAAATGTCTTTAACAAATGTTTGAAAGCATGCCATCCATCATTAGCCTAAATCACTGACCTAAAATATCCCTGCAATTTTGGGTAAACACATTTAACCGCTTTAATTTCCTCAATGCTGAGGAAAACATATTAGCATAATAATATTCCTACATATTTGTCTACTTAGAAAAAGACAGGGATGCTTCCTGTTTATAATATTTACATTTACAGAGTTTGTTATTGTGCATAGTTTCTGCTGTCGAAAATAGAGGGCTATATCTGTTTTGTTATTCAAAGTATTTTTGATTTCTCTTGATTCTCTTGATTTTTGAGTGCACTAACTTTGACAGCAGCACAAAAAAACGAAACCATCATAAGTGTTTCGCTATTTCGCCCATAGGGGGATGCGAAAAAACGTCAACAAACAGCACGTGTTGACCTCCCGCTTCCCGTAGTTGGCTCCGCCATTGTTTGACAGTTTACGTTGTTGCTAACCACAGGCTATCCTGGTTACCTCACGTACACAACAACAACTGCAAAAAAAGAAACTTCCCAGGGTCGTGTGGATTTTAGGACAACTTCCAGCAGTTCGGCGAGCATGAAAGAAGACAAACGTTACAACCAGGTACTTTTATACTTTCTATAAGCTTTGCTCTTTCACTTCTCCGGCGCTAACTTCCGGCAGTTAGCATTAGCTTGCTTCAGGTTTGCAATAAGCCACACTGGTAAAAGTTGACAGCGTTATGTGTTTTTGCCAAATACAAAGCGATGTTTTGAGTTTCATGTGAAGCTTTATGTTACAATGAATCGGTTCTAATTGTGTTCCTTTTGTCTCATTCGTAACGTAAAGTTAGCTGACTTACCTGACTGCTGAGTTTACATGCATGTAACGTTGACTAGGAGGTGTGTCAGAATAGCACGAAAGCGGACCCTGTATTGTAGGGATTTAATATATTGTAATGGCAAAGGTGCGACCATGCGGGAGAATGCTCTTTTTTTTGCCTCTTTTGTTCCTTAGTTTCTGCAAATCAAAGATATAGGCTCAAACTATGTAAGGTAAAATGCATGTATGACACAAAATATGAATACATGCTTGTAAAAGCAAGATAGGAAAACTGTATTTATTCAGCACATTTCATTTCAAGTTAACTACGTGCTGGACAATGCATGATCTTTCACGGATAATAGTCACGTAAGTAAAGTAGACACAATTAAAGCAGACAAATACAGTAGCATGTGAGAAGAATAACTTGTGTTTTGGAACAATTAAGACAAGTAAATACTTGACCCCTTAAGTACATGACCCCTGTTGTCTCTGCTTTTTTGTTCTCTTCAACTCAAAGTACTTTGCATAATCAGGGTTAAAGTTAAATGAGTAGTATATTGTTAAGATTGTTCTCAATATATAATAGTTTGCTGAAAACAATTTGAAGTCAATTTATTGTGCTGTGCTGCTAAAAAAAATGGAGGAAGCCAGGGTGACTTAGTGACAGTTTTATGAGCGCTGTGTGAATGATGGAAATAATAAGAATCACCTTTGGGATACTTATCTAAATGTTCAGAAGGTGAGCAGCCTTTGATGAGGGCACAAAAGTGGAAATCTGGGCTCTAAAAATATAGAGGATCATTACTAAAGACACCTCTGCAAATTTATACATTCATTTCCAGAAAGGCTCACGATGAGGTGCTTTCCCACGGCGGGGATTTGAAGGATTGCTGTCAGTAATGGTAGTCTAATGCCAGTGATATATGGGATGTCATACAGCTGTGGAGATCTAAGACCAATAATGAGCTAAATCATGTCTTCAGGTATAATCCTAAACCTTGACTTCACATTTTGCGAAGAGAGGCGCTGCTGATTGCAAAGGTTAATCCTCCTATTGATTGAAAATGGAGGATGCCCTTTTTTCTAGCCCACTCTGAGTCCCTGTTGTCATAAATACAACCGGAATCAAAAATTACATTTGAGGTGCTTTAAGCGATTTTTGCAGATCAGCTTATTTAAGGAGAAGCAACGGCGTAGGTATTTCTATCTGCTGCACAGCTGTGATATAGTTTTTCATGTATTTCCTTTAGAGAAAAGAGACTTATTATGTAAGTAAGGGGGTGATTAATTAAGCTAGCTCATTTCCAAATGACAATTAAATATGTAAATATACATGCATTGTTTGGTTCAAACAGAACACAATGTGTTTGCTCCAATATGCTGAAAAGATTAGTAAATTAACAGATGCATTGATTTCTAGAAACTTAATAACCCACAATTTTAATTATTGATTACATTAAGTCATTTTTCAAGCACAATTGCCAAACCTCTCCTGTAGGGCTGCAGCTAACATTTATTTAACTTATCGATTAATCTTCCAGTTATTTTCGAATTAATATTTAGTCTATGAAATATCAATACATTTACATTTTATTTTAATAAAATACATAGTTCTATATCAGTATAACATAATTGACAATTCCTCATAGTCCTAGGTGATGTCTTGAAATTGCTTGTTTTCTGGATCTAAAAGTCCAAAACCTAAATATATTCTATTCCTCGTAATTTCATAGAGAAAAAAAAGCATGTGTTGTTGTTTTGAGAGGCTGGAACAAAAGTATCTGCCATTCATAGCAAATTGCTGATGATATGAGATTCTGAGGAAAAGGTCTATTAGCCTTGCATCACGTAATAAATTCTGAGCAAAAACCCAGACACATCTATGAACATGATGCAGCATCAACTCCAAACACAATATTTAATTGTGTAACATTTTGGAGTTCAATAATTCTAGTAGGAGTCCCTTTCCATTATAGTTGGGCTCTTCTTGCGTTCAGTTTATCATGTAAAAGATTAGGTTCAGTACTTAAACCCGCCCCCCTTTGATGGCCTGATTTATTTAAGCAGTGGTGAGGACTGCAGGACCAAGATGTAATAGGGGTGTCAATATTCCTCATGTCAGCAGGTTGTGCTTCATTAATCTGTCTGATTGATCCAGCATCCTATGGTTCCATGACCTTGCTTTGCACAAATAAGAACCGCACCCATGCCAGAGTTACCTGATCTACTGCTTTGTGCATGGATTTGTTCTTGACTGATTGGAGGCACAGGACAGAGACACATGGACCCACAGCAGTGAGGGCTGAGGGCGTTCAACATGTGTGAGAGGGAGGGAGGCCTATTTGTACTTGTTGTGATGTCCGTGTGCTCTGTTGCATGTTAAAGGTGCCATAGAATGGAAAACTGTATTTACCTTGGCATAGTTGAATAAGGAGAGTTCGGTTCATTAAACTGACATACCGTGAACCTCAAACACCATTGTTTCCTCCTTCACTTGCAAATCATGAATATATCACAGCGGTAAAACGGGCGAATTACAACAATCCCTGTCTGTTACTCACACACGGTAGTCCAGTCCCAACATTTGCATACACCAGCTGCTGGAAACACTAACGCTAATACTTACTACTCCGTAACGCTGCTCTCCAATCTCCAACCAACAGGCTGTTCGTCAAATTCATCGGTTTCCTCCTCCGATAAAGGCTCAAACATGTAAGGTTGGCTACCAATAGCCTCCATGGTTCATCTCTCACAGTTTCGGGAACTTCGCTTACTTCTGTGGGCTCTGAGGCAGCCATGGATTGCTCCTTGTACACCAGCCAATCAGAGCAGAGCTCGTCATAATTGTTTAAATGAGCCCCCAAACAAGGCAATTCAGTTTGTTTCCTTCTAGGACCAAATCGTAGGGTTGTAAATGGGCCTGTCAAACCGCATCTGGACATCTTGGATCATCCAAAGTTATATACCTTCTTTGTAGACATCTGAGAACAATTTAAAATACCAGATAGATGCTTTCTATGGCACCTTTAAAGTCTGATCAGCTGGGGACAATGGTGGGATATAGCATATAGGAAACATCAAAACTAATTAGAAAATGAAAGATTGAATGAGCATCTCACTGTATGGACAACAAGCGAAATGCATCGACCCGATCTGTAGAATTATTGTTAATTTCTTTATTCATTGATTCATAATAGGGTCTATTAAATAACAGAAATATTGTGGGGGTAGCCAATCCAAGTTTCCCAAAGCCAGAGGTTGTTTTTTCCTGCCCAACACCTAAAAACGTGGAGATATTCAGTTTGACATAAGCCTGGAAAAATAGAAAATCATCACAATGAAATCATTCAGTCAATGCCGCTTATAACATTGATTCACTGATGAAAAGCTTTGTTTTATTTATGACTAAATGCCAGGTTATTGATGGGTTCTGTTAATTAAGGAATCTGAGTTTATAAATGGAGAGGGATCAGTCAACTCACCCATATCAACATAAATACCTTTACAAAAACAAGACCATGTAAGCAAGCTGTCCACCCTTCAGAAAAGCCTTGTAGCATTTATTTCCTAATTCTTATCATCCATAACCAAACATACAGAATACTGACAGCAACCCTGTCAGGTGAGTAATTATGGCTTCCTTTGTCATTTTCATGTAGGCCCATTGATAGTTAACTTTGTATTTTTTCATTCAGTTAATAGTAAATCAACCTGTTTTTTAAAATTTAAATAAGGAAGGATTTATTTTTGGAAGATACCTCATGAGTGACTTTCTGAATCTTTGTTAGAAAGACCGTTCAGGTTTTCATCATCTTTTGAGATCTGTCAATCGGTTTGGATGTTAGCTAAAGGGACCCTTCATGTAACCGAACCAAGCTTCAATTATAACCTTACATTGATTTAGGTTACTTTTACAATGTGTTACAATATGATCTTGCATTTTTACAAAGAGATTAACAATGGTGGCCAGTGCTCTGTGCTGTGCTTCATTGTAAGACTAGAAAAAGCCCACTACTCTCATGTAGGCTAGGTGTTTTGTGATTCCATCTTCCTTTCACACACACTTACAGCTCTGTATTTTATTCAGCGAACACTTTATTTAACAAAATAATTGGGATGCTGAGTTATGAGTAAGGCTGGATAGTGTTGGTTGTTTACCCATACAATCGCATACAATGTACATGGATGCGCATATTCAGCGGTCACAATCTCATTAATACTGTGATGGACAGTCCCCATTACTGTTCATGCCCCTAAGGGCCACGACGTTGAGTTATTGATGGTGTAAAATAACCCTTCTTCTACATGACCCGTCACTGTTATGTGTTTTCCTTCTGCAGTCTTCATCCAGTTTATTAAAATGCATTACCATAACAGCACACCCACTTCCCACCATATGGTCAATATTTTTATTGCTTGCAATTGCGTGTGCTTTTCAGAGCCCACATATAAAGTGTGTGTCATGTCCTTGCTAATCAGTGTGCAATGTAAGCTGAAAACCTGTTCAGGAATATTAATGAAGCAAACATGCACTTCTGTGATGCTATATAGGCTAATTTATCAAAACCAAACAATGTGTTTACATAGCTCAAGTCAATCACAATCTATTCAGACATTTTGCTGGGGAACCACAAGTATAGGGTGCTGTTTTTGCAAAAACTAAAATTGAACTTCAATATTTTGTGCTGTAGGGGAGGCTGTCAAAATCCTGTCCAAACCTTCCTGCTACAGCAGTCACACACCAACCCTGTGTTACTCACAAAGCAGTAGAGGAAAGCATTAATGGAAAGCTTTTATGGCGGTTATATTTAGTTAATTGTTGAGTTATTATGCTGTCAAACATATCATTTTCTAAATGGGATTGGTTTCAGTGCTGAGTCAATCAATGCAGTTGATTATCGGGAAATGAAGTGGCTTACCGTTTTGACATTCAATTATTTATTTGACTTTCAACTTTCTGTTTTTGTTGTTTGTTCTAGGTGATACTAAACAGAAGCAAAACGAAAATCTACCAATTTCTGTGGGCCTGAATATAAATAATAACGATTTACCGTTTTATTTACGGTCTGCTGTAAGCGCAAGGCAACCTTATTGCCAATAGAAGATTTTAAAGCGATACGATTGTGCAAAGCATTGTTTTTCACTTCTTACATAAGGAGTGGGGTTACAAAAATAATTCAGGTTATCCTTACATAAAAGAGCAGATTTACTCTAATTAAAAATCGGAGGCATTGTTTGAGCTCAAAGCTTTTGGTTTTACTTCAAAGTAGCAATTAGAGCAGGAGTATGTCACATCCCTTAACTGCAGGATAATACATCAACAACCCAACACCCACTGTTCCTAACGTCATGTGTTTCATTTATTTGAAGCTTTTATACAAAATTCAGTTGATGACAAGTGCTTCATTAAGACATTTGGATGTTGTCGTATTGACTTTGGTAAACAGCCCTGTGACATCATAAGCCTAATGAATGCAACACAGTATCAGCTGGCACACCTTGCATCTATCAGCTGTTTTTCTCCACTAATTATGGTTTAAATCCAAAAACTTGAAAGTGCAAAAATAATTGACTTCATTTTGAAGTAGCTCTTCTTATACGTGGTTCTCATCCTGATATAATTGCATTTTATTTAAATACTGCCTGACCAGCATTACTCCCACTAATCCCATCATTAAATGAAATGTATACACTATTACAGGCCAACGCGGACATTTTGCTCATTAATAAACGTGGTGCTTGTTCCTTCAGTGCTGCTTGTTTGTTTGTTAGTTTTCTATTGAAGCATTGTCCTTCCCGTCTGTCCTGTCTTCTTATAAAATAGTGCCCCAGAACTATTTGGATTTCATCTTCTAAATCTGTCTGACTAGACGTTCCTGCCCGAGGCTATCATGCTAAACTTAGCTTGGTGGATGGCACCATGTTGAGAGCGTTCCCCATGTTCTGAACCAAATTGTTTTTGTCCCACTCTGGGTGAGGAAAGGTGACATCTCTCATTATGAGATGTTTTATTGACCCTCAAGGGAAGTTGGGAGCTGGATAGGAGGAGGCAGGCGGAGGGAGGGTGCCATCTGAGCGAATCAATAAGCTTGTGTGTATTTTGGGTCTGCACAGTGCATTCTGTTCTGACTCACAGGATGTAGACTGTGCATGCAGCCTTTTTCAGAAGGAATTCTCCTCCCTTCCCGCTATCTCTCCTATCGATTTTCCAAAGGCATCGTTGCTGCATCCTTCGCTTAGCACCGCCCAAGACGATTGTGACTGTTCTGAAGGAATACAAACAGGAGAGCGCTTTTTTTTTTTACCTTTGTGCAGAATTAAGATGGGTACAGCAGGACTTCTCTTTAGCTCTGGCACAGTGCTTAAACAGGTCGGCTGTGCATAGTGCTTGCCGTACCCATCACAAAAACAATAAAGTGAATGGAATAGGGAAAGAGTAAATACCAAAATCAATTCAACCACAAACTAATAAACTGAACTGATATATCGACAACACTTCCTTTTTGATGCTTACAACAGCCCGTAAGCTGATAAAATATGGTCATCAGACAACATAAATAACTTTAAGTGTCAATTGCCTTTAACTGGTTCTTGGGGAACTTTAGCTAAGTCAATTATATTTAATTATGATTGAGCCATTTAATGTTCACATGAACCACATCACATTTAATGCTGAGGTCAACTGTTTGTAGCTTAAGTGAGGCATAGTGCACACTTAGCCTTAAAGGGGCTGTTTGATTGCTGGAATTTGCATTAATCAATTAGCGGTTCAGCTTTCCTTTAACGGATTCCAGTAATGTTTAATATTTTTTTAGGTTGTAATGTTTTATATTTAAAATATATGTTACAAAACTTTGAATGTTATGATTGGGGTATCTTCGTTAAATTCTTTGCTCCCAGTTCTGTATACTGGTAAAGTTTGATTTCTATGTTATTATTGTATGGCAATGAAAGGTACAGTAATATCAGCAAGGGAGAGTTTGACATTTTTAATGAATGTTTTTTCTGCTACAGCATTACTCCAAGCCTCTGTCAGGATATTTTCTTTATTACCAGTTCATGTGCTGCAGAGGTAAAACGGGGGAAAGTTAATGTGCATATATTTGAGTTAAGTTAATTATAGTCACCTCCCTCGTAGAAGAGATCTTACCTCCTGTTCCACTTCACTCAAAAGGCTGTTAAAAATAAATCTATTCCTCAAGTTTAAACATCACCTACCTTTCTGCTGTAAAAATATACTAGCGTAAATGACAGTATGGGAGCATACGCTGTACGGTTCCCTTGAGACTTAACAAATAGAGCAGTGGATTTGTCATACTCCAAAAGCCACATGGGATTGCTGCAGGTATGTAACATAACAGATGAATGGAATTTTCTCAATGACCTTGTATACACCCTGGAAAAAAGTGAATTGGTTTTATTTTCAAGGCATAGCCAGTACAATAACAGGTTCAACATTCACCTTCTATACACAGCCTATTTCGTCCTCAGGCACGCTGAATTGCTGATGGAATTGGTCCAACCACCTCGGTGCAATATCCTTTATCACTCCCTGTGGTCAGCCATTTAGGCGATGTAGCCTAGCTTTCAGCTTTAGGGTAAATCTCCTCATCAGATCTCAATGGAAGTTGATCTTCTGTGAAGTCTCTGAAAGGTGTGAAGTAAATTAATTTCATACCCCGGTAACTCCGTAACCTGCGGTGACATTGACAAGTAGCTAGATAAGGGTGTTCTTTTTAATCCTGCGGCAAAAAGTGCAATTGCCCACCAAACATGCACGACTTTTCAGATTCATGAGCTGAACAACAGCTTTCACTGATTACCTGACCGTCTGAGGATGACCTCCTCACCTAATGCCTTTGGGACGGGAAAGTTATCCCACAGATGCCTTATTTTTCAGAAAAAAATGAAAGCCATACTTTTAATCAGGCAGTGCTGATGATGGGTTGTAATTCTGGTGATTGAACCAAATCTTCAGTTGTGGTGATGAGCTGCGAGGACTTTGATTAGAGCAAAAAGTGGTCACATCATTGCATACTTTACCCTTGGCTATCATGTCCTGTGTGAATGACATCTACATATTTCAAACTAATGGGGACCCAAACGAGATGCGGTGGAATTCCAAGCCCTTGCGTCCCAGGTTTGTTAGGATCTGATTAGTTGGCATACTCTCCATGTTTTATCAGAATGTGCCTTCATGTGTGGGATTTTAGATGGAGGAACAGGTGAAGCAAATCAAGGCCTTTTTATTTACCTGTGTTATGTTCAGGCTTCCAGCCAGACATATGTCACACAGCGGATTGGTTATGTGAATCCTCTTGAGCCTATCAAACTCTGAAGCTTTGAATGAATGTGCAACTATAACACAATCTTCCCCTGGTAGATTTTGTAAAGATAGCCACGGCCCTGTCACAGGGACTTTTTGATGAAAGATAGCGGCTGATTAGCTGCCAAGACTTTTGAAATAACTCCAGCACTAAAGCCAGGATACGACTCTGACAGAGCTCTATGTCTGAAGCAGCCAGACATCTGGATTAATGTGTGAAAGGATTTGACTGCTTTCCTCCCTCAGAGCCCTGTGGTGCTGGAATCAGAGATGAACAGATCTTTAGAACCAAGAGAGTTATGTTTGTTCCAGCTGGTACCTGAGTGAAAACTTCACGTCTCCCTGGAATATTTGTATTTGCCCTAAGTGTAACACTGAAACCTCCTAATACACAGGGGGGACTCTCTGAGTACATTTTAGCTATTAAAATAAGAGCTGTTGTCTGTGTAAGTCATTTCCTTTGGTAAATAGTTTCAGCACAAGCATGGTGAAAAAAACTGTATTCACAAGGTTAAAGGGGAGGGGTGGGCAAGTCTGTAATCATCTTCCAGTACAGTAATTAGAACTAATGAAGGATTGCATTTATCCGCCCTGCTGGCATCATACACGGAGGCTGGGTGCTGCTAGCTCTCATTTAAAGAAAATGTCCATCTTTTTCTCAGCTTCTATAAATTAGTTTTCATTACTTAAAACTCAAGCTAAAGAAATCGTCCATCAGACAGAAGCAAAAGGACTTTTAGTGGAGGCTTATCACCGAAAGGTTTGTTTTGTGGGGGGTAGAGCACTGACATACTATCCCTTTTGGTAAATTCTTATCTGCCCCTTGTCTCCTCTGGCTTTCAGACCTTTTCTCTGTCACACAGTCTTCTGCTTACTGCTCAATGCACTCTATGGATAAACGTTTAAATGATGTTAAGGAAATATGCATTCTCCAATGAAGA